>NC_133124.1:8387507-8505007 GCF_048418815.1 Hemitrygon akajei
TCTTAACACTATGCCCTCTCGTGCTAGCCATTTCAGCCCTGGGGAAAAGCCTCTGACTATCCACACAATCAATGCCTCTCATCATTTTATACACCTCTATCAGGTCACCTCTCATCCTCCGTCACTCCAAGGAGAAAAGGCCGAGTTCACTCAACCTATTCCCATAAGGCTGAGAAAAGCATTATTAATTGGTCATTGTAAATTGCCCAGTGATTAGGCTGGAGTTAAACTGGGGAATTGTTGGGCAGTGTTCCCCAAAGGGCCTGTAACATGCTGTATCTCCATAAATAAGTAAATAAGTATATACTCGTTTTCAATATATAAATTAAATAAGGAATGTAAACAGAGATCAAATGTACTGAGGGAGTGTCCATGGGTTCATTTTCTGTTCAGAAATCTGATGGCAGTGGGGAAGAAGCTTCGGACTGAAGAATGTACATGGAGCTTAGAAAAATAGAGGGCTATGGGTAAAGCCTAGGTCATTCTAAGGTAGGGACATGTTCGGCACAACTCTGTGGGCTGAAGGGCCTGTATTGTGCTGTAGGTTTTCTATGTTTCTAAAACCTGCATCACAGTGGGAGCTTTACTGTTACAGTTGATGTCTGTGGATTGAGCTGCTGTTCTTTTCCTTTCAGTTTAGTTACTTAGAGATACAGCACAGTAGAGTCTGCACTGCCCAGTTACACCCATCTGACTAATTAACCCGCAAACCCGTATTGTCTTTGGAAAGTGGGAGAACACTGGGAGGGTGTACAAACTCCTTACAGATAGTGGCAGGAGTTGAACCTTGGAGCATCAGGTTAACTGCTGCACTCCCGTGAAGTGACAGCCCCCATGTCGCTGCTCAAGGTGAATGTGGAGGACAATGCTGCTCATCCAGATCTACTGGTTGTTCACCTCAATGGACATTATCAGATGGAAGTTGGCTCAAGAGTTTGATTACTTCATAATGATTCATTGGTTACAAAGCAATTCCTTTCTCTAACTAATGATCAAAGCATTCAAAAAGACACATTTAAAAAAGTTATTGATAAATATTTGGGTGGTGAGGTAGTGTAGCAGTTAGCGCATCGCTTTATAGTGCCAGCAACTGGGGTTCATTTCCCATAGATGTCTGTAAGGAGTTTGTACGTTCTCCCCGTGACTGTCCAGGTGCTCCGGTTTCCTGTCATGTTCCAAAGACATACGGGTTAGTAGGTCAGTTGGTCACGTGTAATTGGCTGGCGTGGGCTTGTTGGCCAGAAGGGCCTGTTACTGTGGCGTTTCTCTAAATAAATATTAAACAAGTAACCAATTGGAAATAATGGGTCCTAGTTTAGTATTTAACCTGGATACATTAAATTATTTACAGCAAACTATTTCATTCAAATATTGGCTATGGTCTGGTACAACACACGCATACAAAATGCTGGAGGAACTCAGCAGGTCAGCCAGCATCTATGGAGGGGAATAAATAGTTAACGTGTCAGGCTAAGACCCTTCATCAACACTGGAGAGGAGGGGGGAAGAAGCCAGAATAAAAAGGTGGGAGGGGGAGGAATACAAGCGATAGGTGAGGACCATGTTAGGGGGAAGCTGGGTGGGTGGGAGTGGGGGCTGAAATATGAATCTGTAAGGTGACACATTGGAAGAGCTAAAGGGCTGAAGGAAAAGGAATCTGATGGGAGAGGACTGTGGACCATGGAAGGAGTTGGAGGAGGGGTATTAGAGAGAGGTGATGGGCAGGTGAGGAGAAGAGAAGGGGTAAGAGGGGAGCCAGAATAGGGAATGGAAAAAGTGAGGTAAAGAGGGGAGGTATTACCAGAAGCTAGATTCAATGTTCATGCCATTAGGTTGAAGGTGATAGGTGAGACCAGATGAGGTGGAAGGGGGGAATGAAATAAGAAGCTGGGAGGTGATAGGTTGGAAGAGATAATGGGCTGAAGATAAGGAAATCTGATTGGATCATGGAAAAAAGAGATGGAGGAGAACCAGTGAGAGCAATGATCAGATGAGGAGAAGGAGTGAGAGAGGAGGCAGAATGGGGAATGGAAAAACAGAGGTAAAGAGGGAGATATTACCAGATGTTAGAGAAATCGATGTCCTATCATCTGCCAGCTTGTACATATTCCCCTCCCCCCAACCTTTTTATTTTGGCTTCTTCCCCATTCATTTCCAGTCCTGATAAAAGACCACAAGACCTTAAAATATAAGAGTAGAATTATGCCAACTGGCCCATCAAGTCATCATCACGGCTGATCCAATTTCTCGCTTTCCAATCTTCCGCCTTCTCCCCGTATCTCTATCCCTCCATGCCCTGACTAATCAGGAATATATCAACCTCTGCCTTAAATATACCCAGTGACTTGGTCTCCACAGTCACCCGTGGCAACACATTCCACAGATTCACCACTCTTGGGCTAAAGAAATTCTTCCTCATTTCTATTCTAAATGGACATCCCCCTATTCTGAGGCTATATCCTCTGGTCCTAGATTCTCCCACCATAAGAGACATCCTCTCCACATCCACTCTATTGAGTCCTTTCAATAATTGATAGGTTTCAGTTAGGTCAAAAAAGTTGTCAGCTTGAAACATCGACTGTTTATTCCCGACCATGGATGCTGCCTGACCCATTGACTTCCTCCAGCACTTTGTGTGTGTTGGTTAGAATTTCCAACACCTCTTGTTTTTGACGACAGTCTTGTCTCTCGTATAGTTTTGTTAATTCACCTTTCTTTCTTTCTTTATTTTATTGACATACAGTGTGGTACAGGCCTTACCGGCCTTTTGAGCCACACAGCCCGGCATATCTGGCAATTTAATCCTGGTTTAATCATGAGACAATTTACAATGACCAATTACGTCTTTTGACTGTGGGAGGGAATGGGAGCGCCCAGAGGAAACCCAATCAGTAGCGGGGAGAACATGCAAACACCTCACAGACAGCGGCGGAACTGAACCCAGGTCACCGGTACTGTAAAGCATTGTGCTAATCGCTACTCTACCCTGCCGCCATGCTTTCCACTTGCTTTATTCATTTGATTTGGCTATCTCATGCTTCTTTAGGAATCTCACATTAAAAAAAAAGACACCATAAGATATAGGAGCAGAATTAGGCCATTTGGCCCATCCATTCTGATCCACCATTTCATCATGGCTGATCCATTTTCCTCTAATCCCTACCATTAACCGAGGGGCACTTGTGGGCTGCCCTCAGCACATCCTCGTGTTGGTTGTTAACACAAATGGCACATTTATCTGTTTGTTTCAATGTACATGTGATAAACAAATCCGAATCTGAAATCAGAAATCAGACAAGTTTAGGGATTCCGGTGGGGAGCACCAATGCCTGGAGAGATCAGACAAAGGCAGGTAGATGCGCCACTTACACCTTTGCAAGGAACATTAAAATGTGGCCCTCACCTCACCTTCACCCAGCTATCTGATCTGCTTTTGGGGCAGACAAAGCTGCAGGTTAGCAAATTAAATTTATTAAAATGTATCAGCCAAACCACGCTGATCTGGCCATTTGACCATCTCCAAAATGTGGCCAAATCATCAGGGACACCCTCCATCCAGGCCATGCTCTTTTCTCACTACGACCATCGGGAAGAAGGTACAGGAGCCTCAGGACCTACATCACCAGGTTCAGGAACAGTTATTACCCCTCAACCATCAGGCTCCAACTTTCAAGGACTCTACAACTTATTTTTTTTATTTATTTTCTTCTTCTTTTGCACATTGGCTGTTTGTCAGTCTTTATGTGTAGCTCATCATTGATTCTATTGTATTTCTGTATTCTACTGTGAATGCCAACAAGGAAATGAATCTCAGATGACGTGTACACACTTTAATAATAAACTTATTTTGAACTTTGAAGTGATTCACTATAAGTATCTTACCTGTGTAAATCCATTGAATGCAGCACTAGGCATCTAGATAAACAAAAAAAGAAGTGAAAAGTCGGGCTGTGGCCACTCTCTACGTCAATCAGAAAATCATATACACTCAGTGGCCACTTTATTAGGTACACCTGTACACTAATGCAAATATCAGCCATTCACATAACAACAACTCAATGCATAAAAGCATGCAGACATGGTCAAGGGGTTCAGTTGTTGTTGAGGCCAAACATCAGATTGGGGAAGAAATTGTGATCTAAGTAACTTTGACCATGGAATGGTTGTTGGTGCCAGACAGGGTAGTTTGAGTAACTCAGAAATTGCTGAACTCCTGGGATTTTCACACTCAACAGTCTCTAGAGTTTACAGAGAATGGTGCAAACAATGAAAAAGCATCCCGCGAGCAGCAGTTTGGTGGGCAAAAACGCCTTGTCAATGGGAGAGGTCAGAAGAGAATGGCCAGACTGGTTCAAGCTGACAGGAAGGCAACAGTAACTTGAATAACCGCGAGTTTCAACAGTGGTGTGCAGAAGAGCATCTCTGAATGCACAGTCTTTCTGGTTTGAAGTGGATGAACTACAGTAGCAGAAGACCACACCGGGTTCCACTATTACACCTAATATAGTGGCCACTGAATCTCTATACGTACAGCTATCAGATTTGCCATTATGCCTTGCCCTGTGGGAGGAATGACACAACACAACGACAGCTGAAGGAAAAGCTAAAGCAAGGATGGTAATGAAGGAAAGATTGAAACAAGGGAAATAATGAAACTAAAACTGGTATTTACAGTCAAAGTCTTTCCTAAATAGTTTTTCTACTCTAAACACTTGACAAGGTACCTCTTCTCTTCCAGCATCTAGTTCCTTGTATAAGAGTCCGTATCTCTGGTTTGCACTCTCATCTTCAGACAGATCCGAGACGGTTGTTTCCTTTGGGCTGGATGGACCCTCGTCGCTAGCATTACTTAAAGTCTCGACTGGGCGGGATGTCTGGGGGGAGTGAGTATCTCTGGCCTGTGTTCCATCACCATCATTTTCAGTGTCCCCATGTAAGTTCTGCTTTTCCTCATCCTGACTGGAACCGCCCAGCACATTCCCAGTCTCTGTATTACCAACCAAACCTGTCGGAGGGTAAAAACTCTCATCCTTATCACACCCTCTCCAAAGATGGGCTGTCCCATCTCTGTTGGGGTTACTGGTCTCCCCTTGGTTTTCCTGAAATGTTGGCCATGAGGCAAATCCATTCTTCTGGCCTTCCAGCAGACTCAAGAGACTAAGATCCCACTCGGTGCTGATAACATTGGGTTCCCAGTTTTCTGGCCATATCTCCTGCTTTTCTCTGTCGCAGGATTCCGGCTGCAGGTTTTCAGGGGAAATCACGTCGTCGGTTGCTGTGTGAAATGTGCTTGCTTGATTCTCATCTGAGGTTTCAGTGTGGGTTTCGTCAGTTTGATCGGTTCCTATCTGTGTCAGTGTTTCAGTCGTATTGGTTTTTGGGTTAATAAGTTCGGACTGGTTCTTTCTATCTTGAGATTGTTCATTGCTGCCTGTCTCCTCACAGCTAACACCAAATGTGTCACCTTGAAGGGAAAGAATTTGACCCCCTTCACTCCCAGAAACAGTCCTCTCCGTTTCTTGGCAGCTTGGGGTAGCGTCACCCACACAGGGCAACGGACCATCCTCACCCTGCTGACTATTGGGAATACAATCACTTTTCTGGTTAGGCAGAATGCTAGCTTTCGCACATTGGCCATCAAGTAGGTCATTATAGAGGCTTTTGGTACTGTCATCTCTCTGAAGCCTCTCAACGAAGCTCATCTCTTCACCGTCAGGCCCCAGGGCCTCCGTGGTATGGGTTCTGGCCTCATCAACCTTACCTGTATCCTGCACTGTCTCATGTCCTGGCTGCACTATTGAATCATAGTATTCATTATCTATCTGTGCAAATAGATTAACACTTCCTCCCTCAGCCAGTTCTATGTCTTGGGGCACTACAGGAGTTAAGGATGCCTTCTGATCCACACAGAGGTCTTGCTCCACACACAGATTTGTAGGCTGACTCCTTCTCCTCATTACTTCAGTGTCTACCTGTTGGTCTAACGGATCCTCCAGCCAGCTCTCTGCAACGACTGTACCCTGCTCCTCTTCCTCAGCCTGATACAGCGGGCTTGCAGTGCTCTCGTCCGAGCAGTCTACAGCCTCTTGCTCCCGAGCACATGGCCACGCTTCTAGGTGAGAGTCATGCAGAGGGCCTTCCTCGCTGCCAGCGAGCAGGCCTGTGTCTTTAAGGCTGCACTGGAGCAGGCCATGCTGGCTGGCTTCTGCTTCAATAACGCTGCTCGGTTCACCAATATCTGGGTTGTCCTCTCCAGCCGGCTCACAGACCGAGAAGAGACTGTTTGAAGATTCAGGCTTTTGACAGAAAATGAGTGAAGACAGATATAAAAGACAATAGCACAAGCAGATATGATGTTTTTAAAAAGCAAAACAAGATCATGTTTTTCCAGTGGAGAAGATAAGTAAAAGATATAAAATAAAGCATAGCATCTGCTTCACTTAAAGAAGAGCGCGCGCGCACACGCGCACACACACACACACACACACACACACACACACACACACACACACACACACACACACACACACACACACACACACACACACACACACACACACACACACACACACACACACACACACACACTCTCTCTCACTCTGCTGGAGGAACTCAGCAGGTCAGACAGCATCTATGAAGAGGAATAAACAGTCAATATTTTAGGCCAAGACCCTTCATCAGAACACTCTTCTGTCCTTCAAGTCCCGAAGAAGGGTCTCGGCCCAAAAGACTGCTTATTCCTTTCCATAGATGCTGCCCGACCTGCTATGTTCCTCCAGCATTGTGTGTGTATTACTCTGGATTTCCAGTGTCTATAGAATCTCTTGTGTTTCCAAGACACTATGATTCTAGGGACTGGTTTTAAGGAGCCCTGGGTATAAAACTAGCTCTGTGGGATCACAATGCCTGCAGGTACCATTCCACCCTGGGACATTGATGCACCATCAATAACTCTCGGAGACGGGAGGTGAACGATAGACATTTATTAGCAGCAAAAGGGAGCACGGCATCTCGGAGACTGAGGGGGGAGCAGTGCCTCCAATCGCCTTTTTACAGGGGTCTGTGGGAGGAGCCACAGGAGCAGTCAGCAGAGGGGCATGTCCAGACAGATATACATAGTTTACCACAGACATGCTCCCCTCTCCCTCCAGACCCCACCTCTTCATTCTCATTCATCATTGAAAGGGACACTGAGGCTTTCCCTCGCTCAGGGTGGACCTAGCTGTCATACACAAGCCAGGATAGTACCATATGGAGCAAGCTGTTGCCCATGTAGCGGGCTCCCCCTCCACGCATCTGATAAACCAATAGGGATGGCAGAGACCGGTACAGTTTGCTACCAGCAGTGTCGCAGGAGTTGCCAGTCAATGTTGAATTCAACATAAGACTGACTACATTTAAGACTTTTTAATTAAGCCGTACTGCATACATGGTTAAATATCTGTTTTGCACCACAACCTCATCTTGAGTAATGAAATTAAAGTTCTATTCTATTCTATCCTATTCTTAGGGTCTCCAGCTCCAAAGTTTTCCTTGGGGTTTACTCCCAAAGCCTTCCCCATGAGTGGGTGTAGCCCCCAAGGTAGCGGAGGTTTGAGATCGGAGCTTTCCTTCTCCCAGATGAGCTGCCAGCCACGGCTTTTGAGACCCATCTGCCCGAAGTGACTGGCTTTAAGGTGCAAGTAACCTGCCTTTGCCCCTTTCCTGACAGCAGAAATGGTTCCGCCGGGCTTAGCAGCTAAGCCACACGTGAAGGCCAGGAGCTGGACTTGGTTGTCAGAGTCTAGTTGAGATGCACACCATTGGGAGCATTTATTAGGTAGTGGGAGCTTGTTCCCATTACCACCCTCGGTTATAACAACCTTAAGAAACAAGTGGGACACTACACAAATGCAAATTAATTTTATGGAAAGCTATATAAGGATGAAAGCAATAATATTGAGGAAAACTAGTCACAGTCAACACACCACAGCAGTTTCCTAATTGTACTGTACATGGTGAATAAGCTTGATTCTTAAAGTTGATGAATGAATTAATATTTCATTTTCTTAGAGATTAAGGAGAGCTCATCTTCAGGACAGTGAGAATATGGAGGAAATGTGGAAATATACTCACAGGTTGAACTAGTTCTGTGTTTGCCTTGAGAGAAACAGAAATTAGTATTAAATATAGGCATTGTGTCTAGTCTATTGTCATTATACACTGTGAACATCTACGCTTGTTTCACTATGTTTACATGCCCACGTACCCATGCAGAAATATGCTCACAAAAACCCAACTCCTCTTGCCTCTGCTGAAGCCTCCCAACATCAAGCGCGTACATTGAGAACGGTGCCCGATAAAGGCCAGCAATATCATGAAGGATCCCAACCACCCTGCTCTCGGACTGTTTGCTCCACTCCAGTCAGGGGGGAGGCTACGTAACATTCACACCGGGACCACCAGACTCAAAAACGGTTACTTTCCCCAAGTGGTAAGACTGATCAATGTCTCCACCTGCTAACCCGCCCCTCCATACCCCCAACTACCACTACTTTATCATTTCCTGTCAGAGTCACCTCACATACAGACACTCCTGTCACTTTATGGACATACACTCAATCTATCTTATATATTTATATTTATTGTGTCTTTATTATTATTGTGTTCTTTATCTTACTGTGTTTGTTTGTGCTGCATCGGATCCAGAGAAACAATTATTTCATTCTCCTTTACATTTGTGCACTGGAACTGACATTAAACAATGTTGAAATTTGAAAACAAAGTTCTCAGCTTCTATCTGAGGGTGCTGTGTACATAATGTACAGTCCCATCCAAAGTTAATTAACGAGCATTCTATCAAAGTTGAGGAGAGTCACTGAGTTATTATTTTCACAGTCAATACTGCCTTTTGAAGAACCAACTAGTTCACTGTTTTCTGGGAGCTAATTAGACTGTATCAATGGATTTTTATACAGGATTGTCAGAGATCTGTGCTGCACAGATTCCTCATATAGATCATCAGCTTCACATGACAAACTGTAAGCAGTTAAATTACATTACATGCTCTTGTGCATCATAGTCATAGAGTGTTACAGCTCAGAAACAGGCCGTACAGCCCATCTAGACTGTGCTGAACTATTACTTTGCCTAGTCACAGTCCCTAGAATAACAGAACTATTATTCTAGCTGCACCCAGACCACTCCAAACCCTTTCCATCCATGTATCTATCCGAACTTCTCTTGAATGTGTATACGACCCCACATCTATCATTTCCACCGGCAGCATGTTCTGCTCTCTCACCACCCTCTAAGTGAAGAAGTTCCCCTTAAACATTTCACCTTTCACCCTTAACCCATGACCTCTTGTTGCCCCACCTCAGTGAAGAAAAACCTGCTTACTTTTATTCTATCTATGCCCTTCATAATTTTGTATATTTCTATCAAATCTCTCCTCATTCTCCTACGCTTCAGGGAATAAACTCCTAAACTATTCAACCTTTCCCTCTAACTCAGTTCCTCAAGTCCTGCCAACATCCTTGTAACTTTTCTCTGTAGCCTTTCAATCTTATTAATATCTTTCCTGTACACAGGTGACCAGAACAGTACACAAAACTCCAAATTAGGCCTCACCAACATCTTATACAACTTCAATACAACATCTCAACTCCTGCAGCATTCAATACAAATCAAATCAAGTTTAATTATCATTCAACAATACCTGGTTACAGCTGACTGGGCCAAGGTGCAAAACATTCTCAGCACATTTAAAATAATGAGAAAAAAATAGTCACACAAAAATACACATCTATAGTCGACGACCCTGAGTGACATGCCCAGCAATTGATGGTAGAGTTCCCAGCAATCCAGCCTGTCATTCCACTTCGATACTTTGATTTTTTTAGCGTGTCGCACCAGACAGTCAGCCATTCTTGTCTGGCTCGTGGTGTCGGGATTGGTCTCCTTTTGGATTAACCAGGACACAATATGAATGTTCCTGACTCAACCCTTGTATTTTTTATGAGGCGGAGTGGCTAGCTCGATGCTGAACCCGGCACAGATGGAAAGTGTGCTCAGGGGGTGGCCTGATTTGGATTCGAACTCGGGAACCTTCGCTCAGGAGCCCGGCGTTGATGCCATTGCGTCAGTTACTTTGACTAATTTGAAACGAACGAGTCCTGACGCTGTGTAAGAAGCCACTCTGACAAAAAGCTCTAAGTGAAAGCATCCTCAAAAAGGGAATAAAGCTAAAGGTGAATTTGAATTCAGATGGAAACATCTTGTTCCTACCTCCCACAGATCCCAAGGAAGAGTCTAAAAAAGATGAAAAAAAGAACATTATTAAAACTGAAGCAATAGTTCTGTTGAAATCACACATATTGCATTTCTCCATTTATAGCATCAATAATTAAACTTCTCGTATTTACTGTAGCTGGGTAATTGTAATTCTCAATTTTACTTTTTATTTATTGAATAAATAATCAGTAAACAATTACTCTGCTTCGACAGGCAGGCTAAACCAGGTGAGGGCAGACGGCAGCCTCATACCCAGTGTGCCTGTCCCAGCATGCAAAGCCAGCTTGGGTGAATTGGTGAATGAGATCTACAGGGAGATCCAGTGGCCAGCAAGGTGGGTTTTGCAACGCTCTGTGGAGAGCGAAGGGCATGGCAGGGCACAGAAGGTGTCATGGTCGTCCACTGAAACTAAGGAAGACCCCAGTTTGTGACCCTCGTTCGTACCGGACCTGGATTTCTGAGGTCGAGAGAGCGCAGTGGTTTCATGTCATCGTCAGACGTGACAGACCACTGGCAATAAACAGTGGTCCATAGAGTCACAGAGAAACAGAGCACAGAAACAGGCCATTCGGCCCAACTGGTCCCTGCTGACCACAGCATCCTCAGCACTCGTCCCAGTTGCCTTTCAGCCCATAACCCTCAAAGCCTCTCCCCTCCTTGCACCTGTAATGCCCTGGTTCATATTTTTTACTGTTATGCTGTTCTGTATTTGATTTCTGTGCTGTTCTCTGCAAGCTGCTTGTGTGGGTTACTGTTGAAGGTAAGAGATAGGAGAATTGTGTGTCATCCTATTAGGATGGCCGGATTAAGGGGAGGTTTCTCTGGTGAGAGACACTAAGGTTGGGCTTGGGGTCTTTTGTTAAGGAGATGAAGAGAGAAGACACCAGAGAGAAGGGCGTAGGATTCAACCCGGAGCAGGGCCATGATTTGACGAAGCCTGGGGTGAGATCGAAGGAGGATCGGTGTAAGGGAAACCGTAAGCTCCCACTTGTTACATTCAAATGGGCCCTTTTCTTTACTAACCCTTCAGTCAAACTAAGAATTATAAAGCTAAATCATGTCATTGTATGCGGTGTACTGTCCGTTATTTCGTGGTACTCATTTGTAACAGGGTAATGAATCACGCAGCATCCACACAAACGGGGGGTTTCGGGGTGGGTTTGCAATTCTATCTCATAGTTTGGTGGGGCTGGAGATTGTCTTCCGAGACTTATGCAGCCGATGGAACCAGAGCATATCTAATTTCCTCTTGTAATTGTACCCACCTCGACCACGTCCTCTGGCAGTTTGTTCCTGGTACTCACTATCCTTTGAGTAAATAGATCACCTATGAGGTCTCCTTTTGAATTTATCTCCTCATGAATACGTGTCCTCTGGTTTTGGACTCTGCAGCCCTGGAGGAAAGACTATGACCATCCATCTTATTCATACCTGTCACGATTTTTATAAATTCCTGTGAGGTCACCACTCATTCTCCCGCTCTCAAGGAAATAAAGATCCCGCACAGCCAACCTCTCCCCATAACTCAGGCTCTCTTGTCCAGACAGAATCCTCAATAGATCACAACTCTTATACTTCTTCGCATTTCAGGTACCCAACAACTGGATGTCCTGGGTGGTGCGGATCTTAATGATGGGTGTCTCCTTCTTGAGTCATCACCTTTTGAAAATGTCCTCGATGGTGCCCATGATGGAGCTGTTGAGTTTGCAGCCCTCTGCAGTTTTTTCCAATTCCTTGCACTGGACCTTGCAAGGAATGGGGCCTCGTCTCATTACTACCATCAACAGGGAGGAACAGGAGCCTGAAGACCTACACTCATTTTAAGAGCAGTTCCTTCACTATCGGATTTCTGACTGCCCAATAAACCCATAAACACTACCTCTTTTTACACTACTTACTTATTTTTTATACTTCTTATTGTAAATCGTAATATTTCACTGTAGTGCTGCTGCACAACAACAAATTTCATGATATCATCGCCAGTGTGTGCTATGCTACGTGATATAGGCGATCACACGCTCGTGACCATGATTGTTTTTGGCAAATTTTTTTACGGAAGTGGTTTGCCTTTGCCTTCTTCTGGGCAGTGTCTTTACAATATGGCTGACTCCAGCCATTGTCAATCCTCGTCAGAGATTGTCTGCTTGGTGTCAATGGTCGCATAACCAGGACTTGTGATATGCACCGGCTGCTCGAACGACCACCCACCACCTGCTCCCATGGCTTCACGTGACCCTGATCAAGGGGAGATGTGCTAAGCAGGTGCTACACCTTGCCCAAGGGTGACCTGCAGACTAGTGGAGGGAAGGAGCACCTTACACCTCCTTTGATAGATCCGTACCTTCACTCCACCACCCTATTCATGACATTTTGAACCTCAATGATAATAAACCTGATTCTGATAAAGTTAATCAGGCTGCCCACACCTCTGCCTCCCAACAACCGAGGCATTCACCCATGGGAAATATCACGCACACTGTGAAGTCAAAGTTGACGCCATGCAGAAAATCCCACATTTCCAAGCGTCCCGTCACAAGTCCCAGCCCAGTCAATGTGAGTAGTTGAACATGAAATCTCTGTAAGACACAGACCTGAGCATGCGGTGACTGACTTCGTGTTGCTGTGCTGGTCTGGTCGGGTTTGAAAGGATCAAAGTCCATGTCAAGCAGTGACTCCCCAGGCTGTGTGGCAGGTTGTTCCGGCTATGTGAAGCAAGAAGGAGAAACAATTGAAATATACTTTAGTTTTGTCTCCAATGGAACATCACAAAATAGGATGTTTTAATATACATGTCTTAATGAGGATCATACCAAGGTTGGTCACATTTGCTTGTACACGGCTCCTACAACGAGATGGAGCCTGCACTGACACATCAATTTCCCAACATCAGTGCTCCCAGCTGACAATATACCAGCACCAAATATCAAAGCTCCCACTGTCCCAGCACTGACAGACTCAATTCCCTCTGTCCCAGTACTGACAAACCCAGTTCCCACTGTCCCAGTACTAACAGACCCAGTTCCCACTGTCCCAGTACTGACAGACCTAGTTCCCACTCTCCCAACACTGACAGTCCCAGTTCCCACTCTCCCAGTACTGACAGAACCAGTTCCCTCTGTCCCAGCACTGACAGAATCAGTTCCCACTGTCCCAGTACTGACAGACCCAGTTCCCACTGTCCCAGTACTGACAGAACCAGTTCCCTCTGTCCCAGCACTGACAGAATCAGTTCCTACTGTCCCAACACTGACAGTCCCAGTTCCCACTGTCCCAGTACTGACAGAACCAGTTCCCTCTGTCCCAGCACTGACAGACCCAATTCCCACTGTCCCACTACTGATCGACCCAGTTCCCACTCTCCCAGTACTGACAGACCCAGTTTCCTCTGTTCCAGTACTGACAGACCCAATTCCCACTGTCCCAGTACTGACAGACCCAGTTTCCTCTGTCCCAGCACTGACAGACCCAATTCCCACTGTCCCAGTACTGATCGACCCAGTTCCCACTCTCCCAGTACTGACAGACCCAGTTTCCTCTGTTCCAGTACTGACAGACCCAGTTCCCACTGTCCCAGTACTGACAGACCCAATTCCCACTGTCCCAGAACTAAAGTTTTGTGGATCAGGTAGTCTGACTGCCACCTAATTGAGGACTCTGATACTGGGCGTTTGATTGTTAAGTCCTAGTCATAGGTAGCTCTGCAGCTGAAAATGTCTGATGGTAAAGTTTATTTTATTTAGTTACAAGTTTAGACCATAAGACATCAGAGCAGAATTCGTCCATTCAGCCCTTCATGTCTGCTCTGCCAGTTGATCATGGCTGATCCATTTCCTTCTCAACTCCATTCTCCTACTTTCTCCCTGTAGGCTTTAACTCTCTGACTTATAATACTATAAGACAAAGGAGCAGAAACACCTCGGTGAAGTGAATTTGTCATATTCAGCATTTATGCTGAAGCGATTATCGGACTATCTAGACCACTTTAGACAATAACATATTGAATCACCTCTGTGCTGCCGATATAATCATGATATAATAATGATTTTGCATCACTGGATCATGTCTTTTAGAAAAAATCTTCTATAATTTATCTATTTTATTGATTTATTGATTTGTTTATTTATTATGTTACGTATTCGGGCAACAACGATATAGATGAGTTAGGCAAGGGGTTTTATAACGAATAACACGTTTATTAAACACTGATAACAAACCCCCTTCAAAAGTAAACAAACCCAAACAATGACCCGAAACCAGCTGCTGGCAGCTGGTCAGACAGTTCTTAATAGCTTTGCAGTCTCAAACAGTCTTTAAAGCGGTATTGAAACGAACTCAGTTCGTTAAAGCGATATGCCGAATGAAAACAGTTCAAAGAACGATATGCCGACAGTTCAAAAGCTCACGGTACTTTTAAAAGGAGAGACTTTTTTAAAGCGATTTAAATTCTCTTCCACGTCGATGTCCTTCGATTCCCAGCGTCGAACTCCCACGTCGAATTTTATTAAATATAACAACTTAAAGTGACTGACCTCTCTTCCACACTATTCTCAAACCCTTTCTGGTCATCCCAGGGGTCAACAGCGAGAATAGTCAACGAAATCCTTCCGAATGAGGATCACACAAGGTCGAAGTCAATCCATCGAAAATCGATTTTTCTTGATCTCCAAACTTCACTCTCCATTAGCAAAGAAACCGTTGGCTCTGACCTTTTAAACTTTAGGCATTATATAAAACTTCATTTTTAACTAAACTGCGTCATCACATTAAATCACACAGTAACATGAAGTCATCTTGGCAAATCCAGCCACGAACTGCCCCACCTGACAGGGTGGGTCTTCCTTTTATACCCTGTAGAAAAAACCTGTCACATGACCTCTACTGGCGGGAAAATGACATCACTCCACCATTACCTCATGTCCAGTATAACTTCAACCCCAGTCACGTGACAAGGGTATCACTGTCACATGTCACGGGTACGTAACAATGTCTCTATCTATTTGTCTGTCGATCCATCTGACGCTCTGTCAATACAGCATGGTAACAGTCCCCTTTTGGTCCAATGGGCCCCTGATGTCCAATTACACACATGTGGCCAATTAGCCGACCAGCCGGTATGTCTTTGGAATGTGGGAGGAAACTGGAGCACCCAGAGGAAACACACACATTCACAGGGAAAATGTACAAAGTCCTTACAGACAGTGGCGGGAATTGAACCAGGGTCACTGGTACCATAATAGGGTTACGCTATCTATTACACTGCTGTTACTCACTAATCATGAGTAGCTCTGCAGCTGAAAGTGTTTGATGCTAACATTTGTTTTATTTAGGAACAAGGAATTTACATACCTTGGCGAAATTATAAGAAATAGGAGCAGGAGTCGGCCATCCGGCCCGTCGAGCCTGCTCCGCCATTCAATAAGATCATGGCCGATCCGGCCATAGACTCATCTTTACTTGCCTACCTTTTCCCCGTAACCCTTAATTCCCCAACTATGTGAAAATCTATCCAACCTTGTCTTATAATTATGTTTTAATATTTTGCATTTGATTCCTTAAGGGTGTTACAGGGTATATAAGGTTATATATCTTGGTGGTAATGGGGATAAACTACCTATTAAATGCTCCCAATGGCTTGCGTCTCAAATAGCCTCTGACAACCAAGTCCAGCTCCTGGCCTTCACGGTGTGGCTTAGCTACTAAACCCGGTGGAACTGCTTCTACTGACAGGAGAAGAGGCAAAGGCACCTTAAAACCACCTTCAGACAGATGTGGTCAGCAGCTCATCTAGGAGAAGGAAAACTCTGATCTCAAACCTCCGCTGCCTTGTGGCTATACCCACTCATGGGGAAAGCTCCAGGAGTAAACCCTGAGGGGGGAAAAACACAGCTGGAGTCCTATGTTGAGTTCAATGCTGACTGGAACCTCTTACGACGCTGCTGCTGCCAAACTGTATCGGTCTCTGCCTTTCCTGTAGAGTCATCAGATGCTTGGAGAGGGGGAGCCTGCTACATGGGTAACAGCTTGCTCTCCTTATCGTACTGACCTGGACTGCGTATCACGTAGACAACTAGGACAGAACATCCATGGGCAACCCTGACCAACGGAGGGCCTCAAATTCAGCATTTATATTAAATGGTGACAGGACTACATAGACAACTGTAGACAATAGCATATTCAATCACGTTTGTGCTGCTATAATACGTTCAGCTATGGTTAACTCATTTTTGTTATGGAGCAACAGAGTTAAAAAAGCAGTGGTTTTATGTTTCTATATTGCATCTTTAAGATCTATTGAAAAACACCGGATCACATCTGGTCAGTCTGAATAATTCTCTTGTAATTAATCTGCAGACTATTTCTGTTCCAAATCCAGAGTAGCACCCACAAACTGCTGGAGGAACTCAGCAGGTCAGGCAGCGTCTATAAAAATGAATAAACTATCGGTGTTGCAGACTGCGACCCTTCATCAGGACTGGAAAGGAAGGAGGAAGGGGTCACAATAAGAAGGTGGGGGGAAGGGGAAGGAGTACAAGCTAGCAGTCCTAATGAAAGGTCTGGGCCCTACAACGGCAACCCTTTATCCTTCTTCACAGATGCTGCCTGACCTGCTGAGTTCCTCCTGCAGTTTGAGTGTGTGATAACCTGGCAGGTGATAAGTGAAGCCAGGTAAGGCGGAAGGTAGGGATGAAATAAGAAGCTGGGAGGTGATAAGTGGAAATGAAGAAGGAACCCGATAGGAGAGGAGACCGGACCATGGGAGAAAGGAAGAGGGGACCTAGAGCAGGGCGAGGCAGATGAGGAGAAGAGAAAAGGTAAGGGGGGAAGCCAGACTGGGGAATGGCAAAGGAGGGAAAGGGAGAGGGGAGAAATTGCCAGAATTAGAGAAATCAATGTTCATGCCATCAGGTTGGAGGCTACCCAGACAGAACATGAGGTGTCACTCCTCCAACCTGAGAGTGGCCTCCTCGTGGCAGTAGGGGAGGCCTTGGGCAGACATGTTGGAATGGGAATAGTCTGCGGAAAAGTTCCTCTGGATTTCTGCAGAATCTCTTGTGTTTATGCGTATGATTTCCTCTTTCATATAATAATACCGTGATTTACATTCATTCCATTGAATTTAATGTAGAGAAGTTTCTTGTCATTAACATAATGAATAAAGTTCAATACGACCATTGTCAGAATGCAGTCTTGCTAAAAATGAGTGAGTCAGAGAGAGGGCTAATGTCGTCCTACTGTGAAATAGCAAAGGACATTTATAAAAGGACATTTAATGAACTGAAATCTTGTATAACGGGCCTCGAGATAGTCAGACCTGAGGTGCTGGCTCTGAATTGCATCTCGGGAAATATGCCAGAAGGTAATTTGGGGAGAAAGAAGGAAAGCTGTTACCACAGTCGCGCAACAGCACGATGCTATTGCAGCTTCGGAAGTTCCGGAGTCTGGGGTTCAATTCTGGCGTCCCCTTTAAGGAATCTGTACGTCCTCCCCGTGGAATGCGGGTGCTCCAATTTTCTTCCACAGTCCAAAGGGATACTGGGTAGTTTAATTGGTCATTGAAAATTGTTCCGTGATTAGCCTAGGGTTAATTGGGGCTGCTGGGGGGGGGGGGGGGGGAGAGAGATAGAGAGATAGAGAGAGAGAGAGAGAGAGAGAGAGAGAGAGAGAGAGGAGAGAGAGAGAGAGAGAGAGAGGAGAGAGAGGAGAGAGAGAGAGAGAGACGAGAGAGAGAGAGAGAGAGAGAGAGAGAGAGAGAGAGAGAGAGAAAGAGAGAGATAGAGAGAGAGGGATATAGAGATAGAGAGATAGAGAGATAGAGAGATAGAGAGATAGAGAGATAGAGAGATAGAGAGATAGAGAGATAGAGATAGAGATAGAGATAGAGATAGAGATAGAGATAGAGATAGAGATAGAGATAGAGATAGAGATAGAGATAGAGAGATAGAGAGAGAGATAGAGATAGAGAGAGAGATAGAGATAGAGATAGAGATAGAGATAGAGAGAGAGAGAGAGAGAGAGAGAGAGAGAGGGAGAGGGAGATGGAGATGGAGATGGAGATGGAGATGGAGATGGAGATGGAGATGGAGATGGAGATGGAGATGGAGATGGAGATGGAGATGGAGATGGAGATAGAGATCATGAGGGTGACAAAAAGCCTGATGAAAAAGGACGATGTTCAGAAGGGGGAAAATAACCAATATGGCTATCATTAAATGAAGAAAATATGTGGTGCATTTCAGAATCTGAAGAAATCGCCACACATGTTACAAACAGATAAGATTTTTTCCTAAAATAAGCAACTTTTATACAAAAGGTGTCTACAGATAGAAATTAAATAGATGGCAGTTGCAAAATTTAAGACGAGTATGGATAGGTACATCAATGCAATGTTTCCTCTAAGCTGTGCACGTGTACACATCTTTTGCTACTGGCACACAAAGGAATTTAAACTGTGCACAAGAGGTTGTCACCCTCTACCTCGTTGGGACGTTAAGTATATTTCACGGTCGTGCACGATCACATTTCCTTTTCCAGTTTCTGATGCAGACGGTGTGGACAATGTGGAGTTTGTGATGATTTGTCTGCAGATTTTAGAAATGACTAATTTATACTGTTTTTGTTGAAGACATTATTCCGCACGCATATATTGTTGTCATTGGGCAAAATATTGCACAGCTCAAGATTTTTGTGACATTGTTGTTACAAAATAGAGGGAACTGCATGGATACATTTGAAGTTCAAAGTACATTGGTTATCAAAGTACCTATGCTATATACAACCTTGAAATTCGTCTCCTTACAAGCAGCTAGTAAACAAAGAAACCCAATACAACCCATTAAAAAATGAAAATCGCCAGACTCTCAATGTGCAGAAAAATAACAAATCATGCAAACAATAAAAGTAAGCAAATAACACTCAGAACTGAAGGGTAATGGTCCAGATGTGATTAAATGTGATTAGGCAGAAAAACAGGTGAACACAGACTAGATGGACTGAATGGCCTGTTTCTATGCTAATACTCCATGCCTCTATGGCCACGTAATCTGCTCTGGGTGTTGGCTTGACCACAAGGAGTGCTCATGTGGTCTCGGAGTTGGATAATGGATTTCTGAATATTGTTTTTCAGATTAAACATAAAACAATGCACAGGACATTGGGTATATTTACAGTGGAGGTTGATAGGTTCATTGATTGGTAAGAGCATCAAAGGTTACAGGGAGAAGGCCGGAGAATGGGATAATAAATCAGCCATGATGGAATGGCAGAGCAGACTTGATGGGCTGAATGGCCTAATTTTGTTCCTATGTCTTATGGGATCATTGCAGTATTGATTCATCACACTGATTCCTGGAAAACAGTGTGTGTTCTATGAAGAACAAATTAATAGAACTGGTTTGTGCTTAACAGAGTTTAGAAAAATAAGTGGTAATCTCACTGATACATCCTAAGAGGGATTTGCAGGTTACAACTGCCATCCATTGTCCGCTGTCTGTAAGGAGTTTGTAAGCTCTCCCCATGTCCCCATGGATTTTCTCCAGTGCTCCGGTTTCCTCCCACATCCAGAGACATATGCAAGCTGCAGGTTCTGGAAGTGTGTTAGTAAACTGTGGGATCTGGAAGTGTGTTAGTAAAGTATGGGATCTGGAAGTGTATAAGTGAGCTGTGGGATCTGGAAGTGTGTTAGTGAGCTGTGGGATCTGAAAGTGTGTTAGTAAAGTGTGGGATCTGAAAGTGTGTTAGTAAAGTGTGGGATCTGGAAGTGTGTTAGTAAAGTGTGGGATCTGGAAGTGTGTTAGTAAACTGCGGGATCTGGAAGTGTGTTAGTAAACTGTGGGATCTGGAAGTGTGTTAGTAAAGTGTGGGATCTAGAAGTGTGTTAGTAAAGTGTGGGATCTGGAAGTGTGTTAGTAAAGTGTGGGATCTGGAAGTGTGTTAGTAAAGTGTGGGATCTGAAAGTGTGTTAGTAAAGTGTGGGATTTGGAAGTGTGTTAGTGAAGTGTGGGATCTGAAAGTGTGTTAGTAAACTGCGGGATCTGAAAGTGTGTTAGTAAAGTGTGGGATCTGGAAGTGTGTTAGTGAACTGTGGGATCTGGAAGTGTGTTAGTAAAGTATGGGATCTGGAAGTGTGTTAGTGAACTGTGGGATCTGGAAGTGTGTTAGTGAGCTGTGGGATCTGGAAGTGTGTTAGTAAAGTGTGGGATCTGGAAGTGTGTTAGTAAAGTGTGGGATCTGGAAGTGTGTTAGTAAAGTGTGGGATCTGGAAGTGTGTTAGTAAAGTGTGGGATCTGGAAGTGTGTTAGTGAGCTGTGGGATCCGGAAGTGTGTTAGTAAAGTGTGGGATCTAGAAGTGTGTTAGTAAAGTGTGGGATCTAGAAGTGTGTTAGTAAAGTGTGGGATCTGAAAGTGTGTTAGTAAAGTGTGGGATCTGGAAGTGTGTTAGTAAACTGTGGGTTCTGGAAGTGTGTTAGTAAACTGCGGGATCTGAAAGTGTGTTAGTAAAGTGTGGGATCTGGAAGTGTGTTAGTAAACTGCGGGATCTGAAAGTGTGTTAGTGAACTGTGAGATCTGGAAGTGTGTTAGTAAACTGTGGGATCTGGAAGTGTGTTAGTAAAGTGTGGGATCTGAAAGTGTGTTAGTGAACTGTGAGATCTGGAAGTGTGTTAGTAAAGTGTGGGATCTGGAAGTGTGTTAGTAAAGTGTGGGATCTGGAAGTGTGTTAGTAAAGTGTGGGATCTGAAAGTGTGTTAGTAAAGTGTGGGATCTGGAAGTGTGTTAGTGAACTGTGGGATCTGGAAGTGTGTTAGTAAAGCATGGGATCTGGAAGTGTGTTAGTAAAGTGTGGGATCTGGAAGTGTGTTAGTGAGCTGTGGGATCTGGAAGTGTGTTAGTGAACTGTGAGATCTGGAAGTGTGTTAGTAAACTGTGGGATCTGGAAGTGTGTTAGTGAACTGTGGGATCTGAAAGTGTGTTAGTGAACTGTGAGATCTGGAAGTGTGTTAGTGAACTGTGGGATCTGGAAGTGTGTTAGTGAACTGTGGGATCTGGAAGTGTGTTAGTAAAGTGTGGGATCTGGAAGTGTGTTAGTGAACTGTGGGATCTGGAAGTGTGTTAGTGAACTGTGGGATCTGGAAGTGTGTTAGTGAGCTGTGGGATCTGGAAGTGTGTTAGTAAATTATGGGATCTGGAAGTGTGTTAGTGAACTGTGAGATCTGGAAGTGTGTTAGTAAATTGTGGGATCTGAAAGTGTGTTAGTAAACTGTGAGATCTGGAAGTGTGTTAGTAAAGTGTGGGATCTGAAAGTGTGTTAGTAAATTGTGGGATCTGAAAGTGTGTTAGTAAACTGCGGGATCTGAAAGTGTGTTAGTAAAGTGCGGGATCTGGAAGTGTGTTAGTAAAGTGTGGGATCTGGAAGTGTGTTAGTGAACTGTGGGATCTGGAAGTGTGTTAGTGAACTGTGGGATCTGGAAGTGTGTTAGTGAACTGTGGGATCTGGAAGTGTGTTAGTAAAGTGTGGGATCTGAAAGTGTGTTAGTAAAGTGTGGGATCTGGAAGTGTGTTAGTGAACTGTGGGATCTGGAAGTGTGTTAGTGAGCTGTGGGATCTGGAAGTGTGTTAGTAAAGTATGGGATCTGGAAGTGTGTTAGTGAACTGTGAGATCTGGAAGTGTGTTAGTAAAGTGTGGGATCTGAAAGTGTGTTAGTAAAGTGTGGGATCTGGAAGTGTGTTAGTAAACTGCGGGATCTGGAAGTGTGTTAGTAAAGTGTGGGATCTGGAAGTGTGTTAGTGAACTGTGGGATCTGGAAGTGTGTTAGTAAAGTATGGGATCTGGAAGTGTGTTAGTAAAGTGTGGGATCTGGAAGTGTGTTAGTAAAGTGTGGGACCTAGAAGTGTGTTAGTAAAGTGTGGGATCCGGAAGTGTGTTAGTGAGCTGTGGGATCTGGAAGTGTGTTAGTAAACTGTGGGATCTGGAAGTGTGTTAGTAAAGTGTGGGATCTGGAAGTGTGTTAGTAAAGTGTGGGACCTGGAAGAGTGTTAATAAAGTGTGGGATCTAGAAGTGTGTTAGTAAAGTGTGGGATCTAGAAGTGTGTTAGTAAAGTGTGGGATCTGGAAGTGTGTTAGTAAAGTGTGGGATCTGGAAGTGTGTTAGTAAAGTGTGGGATCTGGAAGTGTGTTAGTAAAGTGTGGGATCTGGAAGTGTGTTAGTGAGCTGTGGGATCTGGAAGTGTGTTAGTGAACTGTGGGATCTGGAAGTGTGTTAGTGAGCTGTGGGATCTGAACACTTACGAACTCTCCCTAGCGCATCTTCCGAATGATTTGGTCAATGACACAAATGGTGCATTTCACTGTCTGTTTCGATATTTCCATGTTGATGTGACAAATAAAGCTAATCTTTAAATCTTTAATCTTTAGATGAATGTCTTTGTGTCGGGGGTTGTGGGTGCTAAAAACGGTGATTGGCAGATTTCTGTAGAGTGAGGCCATCAGAAGCTATGAGGATGGGAAAATAGTGGACTTGAGATATAGGATTTGTCACGTTCTAACTGCAGAGCAGAGAGGCAGTATTATAACCTATTCCTGCTCGTACTTAATTTGCACCCACAGATGAATGAATATTTTTCTCTCTGGAGTGAAGGAGGATGAAAGGTGACTTGATAGAGATGTACAAGATGAGAAGAGGCATAGACAGATAGAGCAGATAGCCAGATACCTATTCCCAAGGCTATAACAAGGGGGCATAATTTTATGGTGATTGGAGGAAAGTATAGGGGGAATGTCAGAGATAAGTTCTTTACACAGGGAGTGGAATACCATACCAGGGTGGTGGTAGAGGCAGATACATTAGGAACATTACAAAAATCTTAGATAGACACATGGATATTGGAAAACCAGAAGGCTATGTAGGTAGGGAGGATTAGATTGATCATAGGGCCCACATAGAAACATAGAAAATAGGTGCAGGAGTAGACCATTTGGCCCTTCGAGCCTGCACCGCCATTCAGTATGATCATGGCTGATCATCCAACTCAGAACCCGGTACCTGCTTTCTCTCCATACCCCCTGATCCCTCTAGCCACAAGGCTTAAATATAGCCAATGAACCAGCCTCAACTGTTTCCTGTGGCAGAGAATTCCACAGATTCACCACACTCTGTGTGAAGAAGTTTTTCCTCATCTCGGTCCTAAAAGGCTTCCCCTTTATCCTTAAACTGTGACCCCTCATCCTGGACTTCCCCAACATCGGAAACAATCTTCCTGCATCTAGCCTGTCCAATCCCTTTAGAATTTTATACGTTTCAATAAGATCCCCCCTCAATCTTCTAAATTCCAGTGAGTATAAGCCTAGTCAATCCAGTCTTTCTTCATATGAAAGTCCTGCCATCCCAGGAATCAATCTGGTGAACCTTCTCTGTACTCCCTCTATGGCAAGAATGTCTTTCCTCAGATTAGGGGACCAAACTGCACACAATATTTTAGGTGCAGTCTCACCAAGGCCTTGTACAACTGCAGTAGAACCTCCCTGCTCCTGTACTCAAATCCTTTTGCTATGAATGCCAACATACCACTTGCCTTTTTCACCGCCTGCTGTACCTGCATCCCACCTTCAATGACTGGTGTACAATGACACCCAGGTCTCGTTGCACCTCCCCTTTTCCTAATCAGCCACCATTCAGATAATAATCTGTTTTCCTGTTCTTGCAACCAAAGTGGATAACCTCACATTTATCCACATTAAATTGCATCTGCCATGAATTTGCCCACTCACCTAACCTATCCAAGTCACCCTGCATCCTCAGCATCCTCCTCACAGCTAACACCTCCACCCAGCTTCGTGTCATCCGCAAACTTGGAGATGCTGCATTTAATTCCCTCGTCTAAATCATTAATATATATTGTAAACAATTGGGGTCCCAGCACTGAGCCTTGCGGTACCCCACTAGTCACTGCCTGCCATTCTAAAAAGGTCCCGTTTACTCCCACTCTTTGCTTCCTGTCTGCCAACCAATTTTCTATCCACATCAATATCATACCCCCAATACCGTGTGCTTTAAGTTTGCACACTAATCTCCTGTGTGGGACCTTGTCAAAAGCCTTTTGAAAATCTAAATATACCACATCCACTGGCTCTCCTCTATCCACTCTACTAGTTACATCTTCAAAAAATTCTATAAGATTCGTCAGACATGATTTTCCTTTCACAAATCCATGCTGACTTTGTTCGATGATTTCACCTCTTTCCAAATGTGCTGTTATCACATCTTTGATAACTGACTCTAGCATTTTCCCCACCACCGATGTCAGACTAACCGCTCTATAATTCCCCGGTTTCTCTCTCCCTCCTTTTTTAAAAAGTGGGGTTACATTAGCCACCCTCCAATCCTCAGGAACTAATCCAGAATCTAAGGAGTTTTGAAAAATTATCACTAATGCATCCACTATTTCTTAGGCTACTTCCTTAAGCACTCTGGGATGCAGACCATCTGGCCCTGGGGAGTTATCTGCCTTTAATCCCTTCAATTTACCTAACACCACTTCCCTACTAACATGTATTTCCCTCAGTTCCTCCATCTCACTAGAACCTCAGTCCCCTACTATTTCCGGAAGATTATTTATGTCCTCCTTAGTGAAGATAGAACCAAAGTAGTTATTCAATTGGTCTGCCATGTCCTTGTTCCCTATGATCAATTCACCTGTTTCTGACTGTAAGGGACCTACATTTGTCTTGACCAATCTTTTTCTTTTCACATATCTATAAAAGCTTTTACAGTCAGTTTTTATGTTCCCTGCCAGCTTTCTCTCATAATCTTTTTTCCCTTTCCTAATTAAGCCTCATGAGCGAACGGGCTGTGCTGTGCTATAATGTTCTTTCTTCAGTAAATATATTCAAGAGATTCTGCAGATGCTGAAGATCTTGAGCAAGACACACAAAATGCTGGTGGTACTCAGCCAGTCAGGCAGCATCTATGGAGGGGAAGAAACAGTTGATGTTTCAAGCCAAGATCTAAGTCCAGTTGTAGGACCTCAGCTAGAAACTGTTTATTCACCTCCATAGATGCTGCCTGACCTGTTAAGTTCCTCCTGCATTTTGTGTGTGTTAAATGAATACATACACCAATCTTCATTTGCTATAAATTCCCCGATAGTTGTCAGTCCAAACAGCCTTTGCTCTGAACATTTGTTACTGAGAAATGACGACCCTTATAAAGAGTTAATGAGACTATCCAGGGTGGGGATTGAAATAAGCAATGGGCTGTTAATGAGAGCAATATATCTGATATTTATGAGAAACATCGCCACTCCACTGCGACACCGCAGAAGAAATGACGTTCTATTATGGAGAATGCTGTTTTAGATTGATCGTCAATGACAAGCACAAAATCTGTTCTCAATGGGAGGCAAATGATCGCAATGAGAAAACTTGTCAAAATGTATACAGTTAGTAATCAACAAGATTGAAAAAGTTCAGAGAAAAAGCATACAGAAAAAGCTCGAATGGGTCATAAAGAAAGCTTTTGACACATTAGCCTTCATAAATCAAAGTACTAAGTACGGGAGTTGGGATGTTATGTTGAAGACGTTGGTGAGGCCTAACTTGGAGTATTGTGTGCAGTTTTGTTCACCTACTTACAGGAAAGATGTCAATAAAATTGAAAGAGTGCAGAGAAAATTTACAAGGATGTTGTCGAGACTTGAGGACCTGAGTTATAGGGAAGGCTGAATAAGTTAGGACTTCATTCCTAACTTATAAGTTAGGCTTTAAGGTAAGGGAAGGGAAGTTCAAGGGGGATATTAGAGGAAGGTTTTTCATTCAGAGAGTGGTTGGTGCGTGGAATGCACTGCCTGAGTCAGTGGTGGAGGCAGATACACTAGTGAAGTTTAAGAAACTACTAGACAGATATATGGAGGAATTTAAGGTGGGAGGTTATATGGGAGGCAGAGTTTGAGGGTCGGCACAACATTGTGGGCCAAAGGGCCTGTAATGTGCTGTACTATTCTATGTTCTATGTTCATTCCCTGGAGTGTAAGAGAATGAGGGGTATAGATAGGGTAAATGCAAGCAGGCTTTTTCAACCAGAGATGAAAGATGAAAGGGTTAAGGGTGAAAGGTGAAACATTTAAAGGGAACCTGAGAAGGAATTTCTTCACTCAGAGGGTGGTGAGAATGTGGATTAAGCTGTTGAGGTAAGTGATGGGTGCGTGTGTGGGTGGGTGGGTGGGTGAAAAGGTGGTAGGGAAGGGGCTTAGACCAAATAACTATAAGATATTGGAGCAGAATTAGGCCATTTGGCCCATCGAGAGAACTTATCAACCTGCCCTAAATGTACACAATGACTTGGCCTCTACCGTCGCCTGTGGCATTGAATTCCACAGATCCACCAGCTTCCAGCTTGATTTGCTGTGGTTGTTCTGTGCTGTTGTCCTGATCGTTGTGGCCATGCTGTGTTCTGCTGAGCTGAGGAGAGCATTCCAATTGGTGGCGTCATCGCCCGGCGTGGAGGGGCCACTGCATAGCACCGGAAAAAGCTGCAGGAAGTTGTAAACGCAGCCAGCTCCTTCACGGGCACCAGCCTCCCCAGCATCGAGGACATCGTCAAAAGGCGATGCCTCAAAATGGCAGCATTTATCATCCAAGCCATGCTCTCTTATCACTGGTACTATCAAGGAGGAGGTACAGGAACACTCACTCAGGCACACACTCAGTGTTTCAGGAACAGCTTCTTCCCCTCTGCCTGGATTTCTGAATGGACAATGAAACCATGAACACTACCACCCTTGTGGGTGTTGTTTGGATTTTCAGCACCTGCAGATTCTCTCTTGTTTGTGGTTGGATTACCTCATTCCTTTTTTTCCATCTCTTTTTGCCCTTACTTTTTAACATATTGTAATTTATAGTTCTTTATTATTGTGCATTGCGATGTACGGCTGCCGTAAAACAACAAATCTCATGATGACTCTGGGCATGTGTGGTGACTCTTGCGGGCTGCCCCCAGCACATCCTTGGGTTGTGTTGGTTGTTACCTTTCACTCTGTGTCTCAATGAAGCTGAACCTGAAGCTTCATGGAAGAGGGTTGAATTAAGGGATATCTCGGAAGCCGAGGGAACAGTGGGAAAGTTTACAGAGGGAGTTCCTGAACACGGAACACCAAAACAGAAAGGGTGCAGAACAGAAGCAGGTCCTTCACCCACCATGTCTGTGCCAATTTGAACCAACCTAACCTGCCTGCACATGATCTGTATCTCTCTGAACTCTGTTGGTTTATGTGCCTGACTTGAATGCCTCGTAAATATTACCATTGTGGCTGCGTCCAACTCCTCCCCGACAGGGCATTTGAAAGCACCATTGTGTAAAGACGTGCCCCACACTCCCCTTTAAACTTCTGCCCTCTCACTGCAGATCTATGCCCTTTAGTATTTAACAATTCAACCCCAGCAGGGGTGGTGGGGTGGAGGAGCATCTCTACCAAAGCAGAGGAGCTGTAAAGCGTTCCTTCCCTGCAGGTCACCCTTGGGCAAGATGTAGCACCTGCTTAACCCCCCTACCCCACCTGATCACGTGAAGCCTTGAGAGCAGGTGGTGGATGGACGTATGAGCAGCTGGTGCCGATGGTTATGATGTCAGGTAGACAATCTCTGAAGAGTATTGATAATGGCCGGGGTCTCCCATCTTGTAAAGACACTGCCCAGAAGAAGGCAATGGCAAACCACTTCTGTAGAAAAATTGTCTGAGAACAGTCACGGTCATGGAAAGACCATGATCGCCCATGTCATGTTATTCAGCATATAATGAACGAACGCTGGCAAAAAGACTGTCTACCCTGTCTATACCTTTCAGAATTTTATATAGGTCCTTTGGTCTCTGATGTTGCAGAGAGAGCAAAGAAATTTGTCTATCACCTCCTTGTGTCTTATACTATCCAACTCAGGCAACAATCCAGTGAATATCTTCAACCAAAAGACCATAAGACATAGGAGAAGAATTAGGCCATTCAACCCATTGAGTCTGCTCCACCATTCAATCAGCCATATTCTCCTGCCTTCTCCCTGTAACCTTTGACATCCTTAGTAATCAAGAACCTATCAATCAGCAGTTTAAATATACCTAATGACTTGGCCTCCAAAGCTGACTGTGGCAATGAATTCCACAGATTCACCACTCTCTGGATGAAGAAATTTCTCCTCATCTCTGTTCCTTGTCCTCTGAGGCTGTGCCCTCTGATCCTAGGCTCTTGCACTAAAGGAAACATCCTCTCCACATCCACTCTATCTAGGCCTCTGCACTCTTTCTTCATCCTTTCTTAAATGCACTGAGCAGAACTGCCTAGCATACTCTGAATGCAGCCTAAAGTTTTGTACTGCAGTAACATGATGTCATAGCTTTGATAAACACAAGAGAATCTGCAGATACTGGAAATCTTGGGCAACCCACACAAAATGCCGAAGGAACTCAGCAGGTCAGGCAGCATCTATGGAGGGAAAGAAACAGTCGATATTTCGGGTCGTGACTCCTCATTAGGTTAATTATCATTATGTGCTATGTTGTACGACATGTTCGATCATTGTCTTTCTGGGCAGTGTCTTTACAAGACGGGTGACCCCAGCCATTATCAATACTCTTCAGAGATTGTCTGCCTGATGTCAGTGGTCGCATAACCAGGATTTGTGATATTCACCGGCTGCTCAAACGACCGTCCACCGCCTGCTTCCAAGGCTTCACATGACCCTGATCAGTGGGAAAGTGGGGGGGGGGGGGGAGGGCTAAACAGGTGCTACACCTTGCCTGAGGGTGACCCGCAGACTGCGGAGGGAAGGAGCACCTCACACCTCCTTTGGTAGAGACGCATCTCCACCCGACCACCCAATTAGGATTCTGTAGAGGGAAATGAACAGTTGAAATTTGTTCACCATTATTATTTAACAAAGGAGAGACTATCCAAAATATTTCCTAACATAGACAATCACTGTGATAGGTGTAAAACTGAAGTAGCCACTTTGTCTCATATGTTCTGGTCACGTCCTTCATTAAAACCTTTTTGGAAATCTTTATTTTCTACAATTTCTAAAGCTTTGAAAATTAATTTACAACCTAATACATTAACTGTTCTATTTGGAATAGTTCCACATCATATTCAGGGTATTTCATCTTCAGTAATTGCATTTGTTACACTACTGGCAAGAAGGGCTCTTTTATTAAAATGGAAAGATACCTCTGTCCCTACATTAATTCAATAGTTTTCTCAAGTAACGTTATGTCTTAGTTTGGAAAAAATCAGAAGTAGAACTTTTGATCCTTGATTTGATTTTGAGAGAAGATGGGGCTCTTTTGCCAAATATTATCAGTTAATTTGAATTTTTTATATGGTTTCCTTCCAATTTTATTTTATATAAATATGAATTGGCGGTTCAAGAAGAAGGAACCTAATTGGAGAAGACTGAACCATGGGAGAAAGGGAAAGAGGAGGGGATCCAGAGGGAGGTGAAAGGCAGGTCATGAGATGACAATAGTGAAGAGGGAAAAAAATCTCAGCACGTCGAGCAGCATCTGTGAGAAGAAAAGAACTTGAGGGCTATGGTCCAGGTGCTGGTCAACGGGAGTAGGCAGTTTAATAGTTTGGAACAGACTAGATGGGCTGAAGGGCCTCTTTCTGTAGTACTCTATGACTTTAAATATTTCACTTTTCAACCTTAACCTAGGATCTCTAGTTCTTGTCTCATGAACCTCAGTGGGAAAGCCTGCTTGCATTCACCCTATCCATAGCCCTCAGCATTTTACATACCTCTCTCAAATCTTCCCTCAATCTCCTACATTCCAGGGAATAAAGTCCGAACCAATGTAATCTTTCCTTATCACTCGGGTCCTCCAGTCACGGCCACAGCCTCGTAAATCTTCTGTTTCCCTGTACTCTTTCATCCTTATGTACATTTATCCTGTGTGTAGATGGCCAAAACTGCACACTGTACTCTGAATTAGGTCCCACCAATATCTTATACAACTTCAACGTAACATCCCAACTCCTGTACTCTGCAACATCCTTGTAGATTTTTTCTGCACTCTTTTATACTTTTTGATATCTTTCCTGTAGGTAGGTGACTGGAACTTAGATCTCACCAACGTCTTATACAACTTCAACATAGCATCTCAACGCCTGTACTCGGTATTCCGATCTATGAAGGCCAATGTGCTGAATGCTCTCATTACAACCCGATCTACCTGTGACAGCACTTTCAATGAATTATGAATCTGTACTCCCAGATCCCTTTGTTCGACTGCGCTCCTCCGCATGTATGTCCTACCCTGGTTTGTCCTCCCAAAGTGCAACACCCCATTAAGTTCATGACATTTTTCCAATCGGTCCAGATACCACTGCAAGCTTTGGTAGACTTCCTCTCAGTCCACGTGATCTAATCCACAAACTTGCTGATCCAGCTTACTCCATTATCATTTGGATCATTGATACAGATGACAAACAACAATGGACTCAGCATCAATCCTTGTGGCACACCACTTGTCACAGGCTTCCAGTCAAAGAGGCAGCCATCTACTGCCATCCTCTAGCATCTCCTGTGAAACCAATGTCTCATTCAATTTTCTACCTCATCCTGAATGCCAGGTGACTGAACTGTTCTGACCAACCTCCTATCAGGACGTTGTCAAAGGCTTTAAGAGGAGCATGAAGGTGGGCTTCTTCACGCAGAGGCAGTGAGGGTGTGTGGTGAACTACATATACCTGTCTGGACATGCCCCTCTGCTGACTGCTCCTGTGGCTCCTCCCACAGACCCCGGTATAAAGGCGGTTGGAGGCACTGCTCCCCCCTTCAGTCTCCAGGATGTTGTGTGGTTGTTTCTTGCAGCTAATAAAAGCCTATCGTTCGCCTCACGTCTCCGAGAGTTATTGATGGTGCATCAATTTTATCAGCTGAAATTTTAAACCATGGAGAGCATTTTACGACCGGATAAATTGGACATTGATCCTCAAGCTCCTGAAGCAGCCATTGCCTTTGAACTCTGGCTTGCATGCTTCCAATCGTACCTGGAAGAGATTCCAGTGACTGAGCCTGCTATCATGCACAGAGTTCTCCTCTCCAGAGTCAGTCCGCGGGTGTACTCCCTCATCAGAGACCTGCCGACCTACCAAGGGGCACTGGATGCCCTCAAAAGACAGTACCGGCGGCCGGTGAAAACCGTCTACGCAAGACATCGCTTAGTGATGCGGCGGCAGCGGGCCGGAGAGTCGAGCGCTGAGTTTGTCTGGGCCCTATGACACTCGTGTGGGCCTGCGACTGCAGGGGACTGACGGCAGAACAGCATGCGGAGCTCCTGGTATGAGATGCCTTCGTTACGGGGATCAGGTCAGTGTACGTGCGCCAGCAGCTGCTGGAAAACGCCGATCTTACCTTACAGTCGGCGATTGAGCTGGCCGACATGCTGGAGGCTGCTCTGCACAACGCTGACGCTGTCCAGCCGTGCGATCTCCCACCGGCCCTGTGGACACCGCAGACCCCACCATCCGCTGGCAAATCGACCCAGCTGCTGCCACTCGTGAGTCCGTGAACTCCCCGCAACCAGCCGGTGAATCAACCATGGCTGCTGCCAGTCGCAAGTCCACGCAGTGTTATTTCTGCGGACTCGAAAAGCACCCCCGCAAACGCTGCCTGGCCCGAGAAGCTACCTGCTCCAGCTGCGGAAAGAAGGGCCACTTCGCCAAGGCCTATAAGTCCAAACCACGAGCGGGGTCGAGCAGCACCGCGTGCGAGGCATAAGGGTCGCCATCTTGGTCACCACCATCTTGCCTGCCCACCTCGTGCGGCCATCTTTGTTGGCGCCACCTCGCCCCGCCTCCAACCCACGGGTGCTTACCGGACAACAAGATGGCGGTTCAACTCTGGACTCCGTAACCCTCGACCAAAGCGCTCCACACCAGCTTGCAAGGTCAATGATGGACATCCTGGTGGAGGGGCACAGGACTAGCTGCCTGTTTGACATGGGCAGCACTGAGAGTTTTATTCACCCGGACACGGTGCAACGCTGCGGACTCGTGACACGGCCGGTAAGCCAGAAGGTCACCATGGCTTCTGGATCGCATTCCACAGACATCCGGGTGAGTTGTGTGGCGACATTGGTGGTGCAGGGCACAGAATATCGGGACTTTGCGTTACTGGTCATGCCTCAACTGTGTGCCCCTGTGCTATTGGGGCTCGACTTCCAGAGCCACCTGAAAAGTGTGACAATGGAGTATGACGGGCCCCTCCCACCAATCACTGTCAGAAATCCTCAGTTTTGTGGGACTTCGTCATATACCCCGCTACTAACCACACACACACACCGACCCCCACATCCCACCCAACACCATGCCAACAGCCGCGCTACCCTCGAGATCTCTCCCCCACCGCTGTTTGCCAACCTGACCCCCGACTGTAAACCTGTGGCAACTAAAAGCAGGAGGTACAGCACGGGGGACAGGGTCTTCATTAAGTCGGAGGTGCAGCGGCTGCTCAGGGAGGGGATCATTGAGCCAAGCACAAGTCCTTGGAGGGCCCAGGTGGTTGTTGTTCGGACCGGGCGGAAAAATAGGATGGTTGTGGACTATAGCCAGACCATCAATAGGTTCACACAGCTTGACACGTACCCCCTACCCCGCATCGCGGATATGGTCAACCAGATAGCTCAGTACAAGGTGTACTCAACAATAGATCTGAAATCTGCTTATCACCAGCTCCCCATCTGCCCAGAGGACCGCCCCTACACCGCCTTCGAGGTGGGCGGCAGGCTCTATCAGTTCTTGCACGTCCCCTTTGGTGTCACGAATGGTGTCTCTGTCTTCCAGAGGGAAATGGACCGGATGGTGGACCAGTGCCAACCGAAGGCCACATTTCCCTATCTGGATAACATCACCATCTGTGGTCACGACTGGCAGGATCACGACACCAACCTCCAACGATTTTTCCAAGTGGCCAAAGCCCTGAACCTTACTTATAACAGGGACAAGTGTGTGTTCGGAACCACCTGACTCGCTATCCTTGGGTATGTTGTGGAGAACGGGGTCATTGGCCCTGATCCCGACTGTATGCGCCCCCTGTTAGAACTCCCTCTTCCCACCACCCTCAGAGCCCTCAAAAGGCGCCTGGGCTTCTTTTCCTATTACACCCAATGGGTCCCTCATTACGCAGACAAGGCCCACCCCCTGGTCAAGTCTACCACATTTCCCCTCTCTGCCGAGGCCTGCGCGGCCTTCAGCTGCATTAAAGGGGACATTGCCAAAGCAACGATGCATGCGGTGGACGAGACCATTCCCTTCCAAGTAGAGAGTGACGCCTCCGATTTCGCACTGGCTGCTACCCTCAATCAGGCAGGCAGGCCAGTAGCATTCTTCTCTCGTACCCTTCAAGGCCCTGAAATTCGGCACTCCGCGGTGGAGAAAGAAGCCCAGGCCATAGTGGAAGCTATTAGGCACTGGAGGCACTATCTCGCCGGCAAAAGGTTCACCTTGCTGACTGACCAGCGCTCAGTTGCATTCATGTTCAGCAACCAACAGCGGGGCAAAATCAAAAATGATAAAATTTTGCGGTGGAGAATAGAACTCTCCACCTACAACTATGATATCCTGTACCGGCCTGGAAGGCTCAATGAGCCCCCTGATGCCCTATCCCGGGGAGTGTGTGCCAGCGTGCAGCTCGACCAGCTATACACCCTCCATGCAGATCTTTGCCACCCGGGGTCACCCGATTTTACCATTTCGTGAAAGCCCGGAACCTGCCTTACTCCCTTGAGGAAATCAGGACGATGACCAGGGACTGTCAAGTCTGCGTTGAGTGCAAACCGCACTTCTACCGTCCTGAAAAGGCACAACTTATCAAGGCCACCCACCCCTTTGAGCGACTGAGTATCGACTTTAAGGGCCCCCTTCCCTCCACCGACCGCAATGTCTACTTTCTCAACATAATCGACGAGTACTCGCGGTTCCCCTTTGCCATCCCCTGCCCCGATACCACTGCCACATCCGTCATAAAAGCCCTGCACCAGCTCTTCACTCTGTTCGGATATCCCTGCTATATCCACAGTGATAGAGGGTCCTCCTTTATGAGTGACGAGCTGCACCAGTACCTGTTGGCTAGGGGTATTGCTACTAGTAGGACCACGAGCTATAATCCCCGGGGGAATGGACAGGTGGAGAGGGAGAATGCCACAGTGTGGAAGGCCACACTCTTAGCCCTTAGGTCAAAGGGATTGCCGGTCTCTCGCTGGCAGGAGGTCCTCCCCGAGGCACTCCACTCCATCCGCTCCCTGTTATGCACGTCCACCAATGCCACCCCTCATGACGACTCTTTTCTTTTCCCAGGAAGTCTGCCACTGGGACCACCCTACCGGTTTGGCTGACGTCCCCAGGGCCAGTGCTGCTCCGGAAACATGCGCGGAGCAATAAATACTCCCCGCTGGTCGAGAGGGTTCACCTACTTCATGCGAACCCCCAGAATGCCTACGTGGTCTTACCTGATGGGCGGGAGGACACGGTCTCCGTCCGCGACCTGGCGCCCGCAGGAGCAGCAGACCCCTACCCCGAACACTGCACGGTAACTATGAACCCCGTACCCACCGAGGTGTATACCCATGAGACACCGCGCACACCAAGCCCTACACAGACTCCTCACGACACTCCCATACCGGGCGCCTCGCACACGCATGAGGGATTACTGACGCCTAATGGGCTGACACCTCAAGTCAGGCCGGAGCCAGCACAACCACCGTCTCCGGTGCAATCACAGCCGGTGCTACGTAGATCGCAGCAACAGACTCGACCACCTGTTAGACTTAACCTGTAATACACTTGTAAGAAACTTCGCCCCGTGAGGACTCTCTTTTAAAACAATGGGGGGGGGGTGAATGTGGTGAACTATGTATACCTGTCTGGACACACCCCTCTGCTGACTGCTCCTGTGGCTCCTCCCACAGACCCCTGTATAAAGGCGGTTGGAGGCACTGCTCCTCCCTCAGTCTCCAGGATGTTGTGTGGTCGTTTCTTGCTGCTAATAAAAGCCTATCATTTGCCTCCCGTCTCCGAGAGTTATTGATGGTGCATCAGGGTGTGAAACAAGCTGCCAGTGCTGGATGTGGGTCCAGGTGCAGGTCGATAAGACTAGGCAGAATAATATTTCGACGTTGTCTAGATGGACCAAAGGGCCTGTTTCAGTCCTGGTAGTTCTCTTAAGACTTTCTTACAGAGTTTAGATTTAGAAGGGGAGGAGTAGCAGGCAGTTAGTAAAGCCCATGTATTGGTCTGCTGGTCCAACTCAAGAGAAGAGGAACAAGTTGATAGCTGATATAACTGAATGGGAGGAGTTTTGTGGAGGCGAGATGTGGATTCTGTCGTTCGCACTTCTGCAGCACGGTAGGGAACATTTTCCACGTATCCAGACAATTAGGATAGTTCTTTCACACAAATTATGAACCTTGAATCCCTAAAATGTACAAATGTTAATATTCTGCAGAAGGGAATTACAGAGACATGAGAGAGGGGCTGGTCAAAATTGATTGGCTGGAGTTTCGGGGACAACTCAGAAGGTGCAGGATAGATTCCCAAAGAAGAATTCTTCTAAAGGCAGGATGATCAAATGGCAGAGCAAACTCGATGGGCCAAATGGCTTAAAGCTACTCCAACATCTTATGGCATTATGATGTGTATATGAAGGAAATATTGCTTTCAGAGCATGGAACAGTGAGGCACATGATGATTGTCCTTACAAAGGGTCAGGACAAAATCCTAAACAAGGTAGTGGATTCAGCACAGTCCATCATGAGTAAAGCCCTCTCAACCACTCCCACATGAATTGCTGTCATAGGAAAGCAGCATCCATCATCAGGGACCCCCACCACTCAGGCCATGCTCTCTTCTCGCTGCTGCCATCAGGAAGAAGGTACAGGAGCCTCAGGGCCAACACCACCAGATTCAAGAACAGTTACCACCCCTCAACCATCGGGCTCTTGAACAACAGGGGATGACTACATTCACTTGCCCATCCATTGAGATGTTCCCACAACCAATGATCTCACTTTAAAGACTCTTCATTTTGTTATCTCATGTTCTTGTTATTTATTGCTATTTATTTATATTTGCATTTGCACAGTTTGTTGTCTTCTGCACTCTGATTGATCGGTTTTGTTATAGTTACTATTCTATAGATTTTCTGTGTTTGTTCTGCAGGAAAATAAATCTCAGGGTTGTATATGGTGACATCTATGTACTTTGATAATAAAATTTACTTTGAACTTTGAAGGGTCTTGGCCTGAAAGATCAACTGTTTATCCCTGTCCATAGATGTTACCTGTTGGTGTGTGGCCAAGTGGTTAAGGTGTTCATCTAGTGATCTGAAGGTTGCTAGTGGCTGAGGCTGCGTGTGTGTCCTTGAGCAAGGCACTTAACCACACATTGCTCTGCGACGACACTGGTGCCAAGCTGTATGGGTCCTAATGCCCTTCCCTTGGACAACATCGGTGGCGTGGAGAGGGGAGACTTGCAGCACGGGCAACTGCCGGTCTTCCGTATAACCTTACCCAGGCCTGCACCCTGGAAACCTTCCAAGGTGCAAATCCATGGTCTATCGGGACTAACGGAGGCCTACTACAGATGTTACCTGACCTGTTGAGATTCCTCCAACATTTTTTGTGTTTTACTCTGGATTTCCAGCATCTGCAGAACCTCTTGTGTTTATGATTACAAATGTGGGGTTATTATGTAGATCAAAGGAGTTGAAGCTTGAAATGAAGGTAATAAACAAGGAAAGCAATTTGAAAATCAGGCAAAAATGAATTGTAGGTGCAAGAGAAACAAGGCACTGCTCTTTACCTGTTGAGATATTTCTGGCACAGCAAAAAAGGATCCGCAGCACATCAGGGCCTAAGGAGAAAGGGGCAGACAATCTACTTAGTCTAAAGAACAAGAGTAACTCCCTCTGCCAAATGTCACATCCCAAATGCAATAACATCCTTCCATGCACATATCAACCTTCCATCAGCACAGACCTTCACTTCAAACATTCGAGGGTGAACCATCAGTTTTTACACAAGATGTCTGCTGAGGGGAATGTCCAATGACAAAACTGTAAGTATCTGCACAATTAAACAATTTACATTACATTTAGTACAACACTATTACAGCTTGGGGAGTCGCAGTTCAGAGTTCAGACCCAGCATCCTGTGCAAGGAGTCTCTGTATGCCCTTCCTGTGCAATGCATGAATTTCCCCAGCTGCTCCAATTTCCTCCCACAGTCCAAAGACGTGCCGGTTCGTAGGCTAGTTGGTCATTGCAAATCATCCTGTAATTAGGTTAGGGTTAAATCAGGGTTGTTGGGTTGGGGGGTGGTTGCTGGGTGTCCGGCTCAAAGACCCTATTCTGCACTGTATCTCTAAGTAGATGAAAGATGAACAATTGTTCAGACAAAATCAGAAGGCAAGGCACTGTGGTCCCCTAAAGAGCTCCCTGAGGTGGGAAGGGTTTAGACCTTCGGACCGTCAGACAAACAGTAAGAACAGAATTAGGTCTTTCAGCGCATCAAGTCTGCTCCACAATTCCATCATGGCTAATTTATTATCCACCTCAATGCCCCTCTATTCTGAGGCTGTGGTGCTAGACTCCCCCATGATAGGAAACATGCTCTCCACATCCACTCTATCAAGGCTTTTCAATATTCAATAGTTTTCATTAAGCTTCCCCCGTCGTTCTTCTGAATTCCAGTGAGTACAGGCCCAGGGCCGTCAAACGCTCTTCAATAATAAGCCTTTCAATCTCAGAATCATTCTCGTGAACCTCCTCTGAATGTTCTCCAATGTCAGTACACCTTTCTTAGATAAGCGGCCCAAAACTGCTCATAATACTCCAAGTGAGGCCTTACTAGTACCTTGTAAAGGCTTAATGTTACATCTTTGCTTTTATATTCTAGTCCTCTCAAAATGAAGGTTAACATTGCATTTTCCTTCCTCACCACTGATTCAACCTGCAAATTAACCTGTGGGGAATCCACTTTGAAATAAAAGGGTAGACTATTTTCTAAGGATTCCATGTACATTTATTATTAAAGTATGTATGCAATATACAACCCTGATTCGTTTTCTCCAAGCCCAGCCACTGAACAAAGAAAACCATGGAACCCGTTCAAAGCACAAACATCAACCACCCCCTACACACAATAAAACGAATCGTGCAAACTGCAACAAGAAAGAACGAGCGAAAACATAGAATTTAAAACTCAAACTCGAGGAGCCCATCTACAGTTCAGCTCAGTGTTCATTATCTGCAGGTCACCCTGATTCAAAGTTGCCCAAAATAGCAACAGAAAATGGACCGACCAGGAACTACAGTCCAAAACACAAACTACAGACCCAGAACTTCAGCACCATACTCCAGCAGCATCGAAGGAGAGAGAGATCACGCGAATACAGGGGCCTTCAGGGAGAAGGAGAAAGTCACATACAGACACCTTCCTCCGGCAAAAGTGAGTGAGAGGCTTGCAGACAATGCTGAACAATGATTCAGTCTTCTTTGATGTTTTAATCAGCGAGATCAGTGAGAAATGGAGTTGATCATGGGCCTGCGCCCGTCTCTATAAGCTTCTCAGAGAGAGAGCAACGTGCAAGATTGCTCAATCGGCCGGAAAACACACCATCAAACTGTAGATCACTGATGCCAGCAGCAGCAGAACCACATTTGAAGAAAAAGAAGATGAAGAAGTGAAAGAAACAGCTTTGTGGACCATCTGGAGGATGCTGCCTATGGTAGCGTTGTTCACTGGTGCTATCTTCTTTTCCTGATGATACACTCCTGACATTATAGTCCACCTGCCATTTCTTATCTGTCTAAATCTTTCTGCAGTCTCCCTGCTTCCTCAATACTGGTAACCCGTCCCTGCACTTATCTTCGTATCATCCACAAACTTTGTCACAAAGCCATCAATTCCATTGCCAAATTACTGACACATAAAGTAAAAAGAGCTGGTCCCAACACAGACCCCTGCAGAACACCACTAGTTACTGGGAGCCAACCAGAAAAGGCTCCCTTTATTCTCATTCTTTGTCTCTTGCCAATCATTCACTTTATCCATGCTGGAATCTTTCCTGTAATATCATGGGCTCATAGCTGGTTAAGCAGCCTCATGTGTGGCCCCTTGTCAAAGGCCTTCTGAAAATTCACGTACACAACATCAATCAATTCTCCTTTGTCTATCCTGCTTGTTACTTCCTTAAAGAATTCCAACAGATTTGACCGACAAGATTTTCCCTTGAGGAAACCATGCTGACTATAGCCTATTTTATCATGCGCCTCCTAGTACCCCAAGACCTCATCCTTAATAATCGACTCCAACATTTTCCCAACCACTGATGTCAGACTAACTGGCCTATACTTTCCTTTTTTAATGCCTCCTTCTCTTCTTGGAGTGACATTTGCAATTTTCTAGTCTGCCGGAACCAAGCCAAAATATAGTTATTCTTGAAAGATCATTACTAATGCCTCCACCATCTCTCTGGCCACTTCTTTCAGAACCCTGAAGTGTACACCATCTGGTCCAGGTGACTTATCTAACTTCAGACTTTTTAGGTTTCCTAAGCACCTTCTCCAAATAATTGCAACTGCACTCACTTCTGCCCCCTGACACTCTTGAACTTCCAGCATACTGTTAGTGTCTTCCACAGTGAAGACTGATGCAAAATCCTTATTCAGTTTGTCCGTGATTTCATTGTCCCCCATTACTACCTCTCCTGCATCATTTTCCAGTGGTCCAATATCTATTCTCACCTCTCTTTTACTCTTTATATATCTGAGGAAACCTTTGGTATCCTCGTTAATATTATTGGCTAGCATACTTTCATATTCCTTCTTTTTCTTCTTCCTGACTTTAAGTTTGGGAAGATGGCGAGTGTGGAATGTGATCAGGGTAATGGTAGAGATGGTTGGAAGGGGGTAGAGGAGTATGGGTCAGAACAGAGAGAAGGTGGTTGGTTACAGGATCAGAGAAGGATTGGGAGAGATGAAAGGAGCAAGAGGTTGAATTGAAATGGGAAGGAGAGTGAGGTGCCCCTGGACCTGGAGCTGAGTGGGAGAGGGAGGATTAACCCTCCACAAGCAGAGAAATGTTGCCAGAAACTGAGAAGTGTATGGAGCAGAGGCAAGGAGTTGCAATGCCCGAACAGATCGGAGTTCAGAAGGAGAACATCTTAAACAGTCACAGGTATAATCTTAAAAAAACCCGAAAACATTCATTTGTTCTGCTGTAGTGCTAGTGACACCTATGCAAGAATAATGAAAAGACTCTTTGAAGACCACAACCTACAGGTCCAAGCAAAACTTACTGTATGGAGCTGAATCACCTACAGTTGACTCCTGAACGACCTGGAACAAAGACCTGCAACCAAAGATCCTTATGAATGATTTTGAGGATCAGCTGGAAGGACAGACGAACACCAGCGTACTGGAGAAGGCCAACATGAACAGCATTTCAACCATGATAAAGCAACACCAACTCTGATGGATGGGTCACATCATTCAGATACCTAACTTCCATCTCCCCAAACAGATCCTTCACCCTTAGTACCAATTCTGATGGATAGGTCATGTCATCAGGATAGCTAACTCACGTCTCCCCAAACAGATCCTTTAGATCCTTTACTCCCAGTTGAAGAAAGGTCATCAAGCCCCTGGTGGGCAAAGGAAACACTTCAACGATCAGGTTTAAGATGGCTTTGGTGAATCACAGTGACAACTTTCTAGAAGCAAACACAACTACTAACTACTTCATTAAACACACTTTTTCTGGTAAACAATCGCTGCAACCAACAGCCTGTAACCTCTCGTTTGGAGTTGAGCTTTCAAACCGCCTGTATGACCTGACATTTTGCAGTGTGAACTGAAGTTTCGAAGATGCAGGATGGCTGCGCTGTGGTGTGTACGGGCCGAATCGAGGTGGCGGGGCCTGGGGACAAGAGCGAGGAACGAGCCAACGTTTGGTTATTGCTGGAGCGGACTTGGAGGCGATTTGAAGTGGCAAAGCTAAGGCTAGGCAGGGTTGAGGTGGTGGAACCTGGGCCTGAAGCCGGATTGAAGTGGCAGGGCCTGAGTCCAAAAGCGTGGGACAACCCAGGGTTTGACCAACGTAAGCGCCAGGCCAGTTTGTAAACATCAGGGTGTTGTGGCCGGAGGCAAGGGACAGGATGGTGGTCAGCTCACTGCTCCGTGAGATTTACTTGTCTCTGTGCTGGACTGAGGCTGTAGCCTACAACCTAACGGGTTCCTGAACCGGCTTCAGTGACGACTGGCTTTGTGGCTGTGGCTGCACGTTGACTGTTTGACAGTCTTTGTTCTAATGGGTTCCATTGGGTTTCGTTGTTTTGCGGCTGCCTGTAAGCAGGCAAATCTCAAGGTTGTAGTACATATAGCAGGCATATTTTGATAATAAGTGTACTTTGAACTTTGAACATCAAATTCAGCTTAAAGAAACTGAACATTACATCTACATTGAACTCATAGACACACCTGGAGGAAATCTGTTCAAGAGGGAGCTGTTCTACATGAGAGCGACCTCTTCTGGACCACAGAGAACAAGCAGCAGCTGTGAAAGCAGAGTCTGAACAACCAAAAGACCCAAACACTAACCACAGCCACCACTTCCTCTCGCCCACCCTGAACCTGAATATGTGGATCCCGGATCAGCCTGTCCAGTCACCTGAGGACCCACCAATACACAACCCCTGAGGAGAACATCATACTCAACTTCAGTGATCACACTTTGACTAGCATGAACCCATTTTTACTGCAGTGGGACAGACAGGAAGCCGTTAAAATCGATGTTACTGGACTGAATTCACCTCTGCTTTCTAAAGCAAGAATAATCAAAATAGCTCCAATAATTTATGTTGCACCCAGAAATAGACAGTGAGCTTAATAAGTTTGCTGATAATGCATTCTCACTTCACACAACAAGTAAACACGGTCCTGGATGCATGTTCTGTAGAGACAAGGTGCTAATGGGATTTATTTAACAAACTATAAATTGCCCTGTTAGATATTTCAGTCACGTGACATTCCCTGTAAGGAAATGATTCATTTTTCAATTCTAATCTCAGTGTTTCCTTTCTGAAATGGGTGCTGGCAGACTGCCACATCCTTACCTACACATCACCTACCACCGTTCCCAATACAGACAGCATTTGGAAATGATTTGGATGATGGAATTGATGGCTTTGGGACCAGGTTTGCAGATGATACGAAGATAGCTGGAGGGGCAGGTATGAGGAGTCTGCAGAAGGATTTAGACAGATCAGGAGAATGGGCAAAGAAAATCAATGTAAAGTGGTTAATAGGTTTTTGATTAGTCAGGGAGTCAGATGTAACAGAGAGAAGTCAAAGGAATGGGGTTGAGGGGATAATAAATCAGCCATGATAGAATGGCAGAGCAGACTTGATGGGCTGAATGGACTGTCAAGCAGAGATGAGGAGGAAATTTCTTTAGCCAGAGGGTGGTGAATCTGTGGAATTCATTGCCACAGGCAACTGTGGAGGCCAAGTCATTGGTATATCTGAAGTGGAGATTGATAAATTAGTCGGGGCGTCAAAGTTTATGGTGAGAAGGTGAAGGAATGGGGTTGAGAGGGAAAATAAATCAGCCATGATGAAATGGCAGAACAGACTCAATGGGCTGAATGGCCAGATTTTACTCCTATGTTTAATATCCTATGGCATCACAAAGATTTAGTTCTTTCTGAAACTAGTCTTAAATCTCAAGGTAGAAGGTAGCTGACAGAGTATACCATCCACCGTCCATGTTCTTCAGAACAATACAAGAAGCAACCAACAACAACAGCAGCAAAACAAACCCCTTTCCCACCCTCCCACCCACACAAACAGACAGACCCCCAGCTCCAGGACAGGCGACCTCCTGGTCTCCAACCTCCAGAACTGTTGTTACCGGTACAATCTTCTACGAGGTGGTGTGCTGGGGCAATGGCATCAACACGGGTGATGTCAACAGGCTCAATAAACTGATCAGAAAGGCTGCCTCTGTTATAGGAGTCAAGCTGGTCACACTGGCTGTAGTAGAACAAAGGACCCTACGGAAAATCCTGGCAATTCTCAACAATGTTTCTCACCCTCTGCATGCCACCTTGGCTGAACAGAGGAGAACTTTTAGTAATAGACTAAGAGAATGGCACTGCTCCAAAGAGTGCTAGATGAAGTCATTCTTACCCTCGGCCATAAGGTTCTGTAATCAATCAACCTATAGCCGGGGAAGTGATGAACCCTCTGTGTTAGGCTGTTTGAGGTAACTTAATTTTTTATTCTTTCTTACTTCTAATATTTGTATATTTGTATATCTGTGCAGTTGTAATGCTACTGTGACACTTTAATTTCCTTTTGGATCAATAAAACCTATCTACCTATGTAGGATTCTCCTTCACCTTGTCTGCTCATGTCTTCTTTTAGCACTCCTGATTTCCTTCTGAAGTATTCTTTTGCATTTCTCATATGCCTCAAGTCCCTCATTTGTTCCTGCCTGCCTGTACCTGCTATGTGCATCCTTCTTTTTCTTAACCAGGGCCTCAACATCTCTCGAAAACCAAGGTTCCATAAATCTGTTATCCTTGCCTTTTATTTTGACAGGAATACACAAAGTCTGTACTTTCAAAATTTCACTTCTGAAGGCCTCCCACTTACCAAGTACACCCTTGCCAGAAAACAGCCTGTCCCAATCCACACTTGCCAGATCCTTCCTGATGCAGTCAAAGTTGGCCTTTCTCCAATTCAGAATCTCAAACCACAGACCAGACCTGTCCTTTTCCATAATTACATTGGAACTAATGGCACTGTGGTCACTGGATGAAAAGTGCTCCCTACACAAACTTCTGTCACCTGCCCTGTCTCATTCCCTACTAGATCTAGTATTGCATTCCATCTAGTAGGGACTTCAAAGATTTTTAATTGTTATTGAGCCATACATGAGTATCCATAAATACAGTCAAACAAATCAGCATTACTCTACGGCCAAGGCGCAAAACTCAGCACCAACAGTTTTATACACTACAGTTATGTGCAACAGTCATATAGCACACATATAAGATATCAGCAAAATACCGTCACACAAAAAAATATAGTCCAAGACCCTGAGTCCATGAATGTTGCAGTAGTCAGAAGACAAACACAATTTGTCTTGTCCTTAGCCAGGAGAACACTAGGGGGCAGCACCGATTCCAGTTTGGATGCCACACCACACCGCCTTCTCTCCTGAGCGGCAGTAAACAGGCTACACTCTGTCTTGAGGCCTAGTCATCGCTACGAGCAGGGCCATGCAGCTCTCCCACCGTCCGCCAATAAACCAGTGAATAGGACTTGCTGCATTCCACATTAACAATGTCCAACAGGGTCTTGTGATCACAGCAAAAGTGAACAAGACTCTTAGACTGCCTTCACGCACTTACTCCCCCAAACCTCCCTTCCACCGGCTACAGCACAGTCTGCACCAACCAACCAGCAACTCGCTGATGGGGTAGATCTGCAGCACTTTAAGTTCTTAATGTCTAGCAGGGTCTTGTGATAGTAAAAAAAAGTTTAAAAAAAAGACAATAACACCCTTGATTGGCTCTGTAGAAGCCTCTGTGACCGATTGCGACGCCATCTTACCAGAATCTATGTACTGAATAAGGAAACTTTCCTGAACACATTTGACAAACACTTTTCCATCCAGAGCCATGTTTTCTTACACAGAGACAATAATACCATAAGAATAGGAGTAGAATTAGGCCATTTAGCCCATCGAATCCACTCCTCTATTTCATCATGGCTAATTTATTATCCTTCTCAACTCCGTTCTCCTGCCTTCTCCCCGTAACCTTTCAGGTCTTGACTAATCAAGAACCTATGAAGCTCCCTCTAATTGCACCCAGTGTCCTGGCCTCCACAGCCACCTGTGGCAACGAATTCCACAGAGTCACCACTTGCTGGCGAAAGAAATGATGGAAGGACTTGGCAGACTTAACTTTCAAGTACTGTACGCAGGCACAGCACCTTTAAGTGGATGAAGGTTCATTACCATAGCAGGAAGAAAGGGAGAGTGGAAGACTCCAAGCCAAACAGAAACAATGAAAAATGAGGCCCCCTCTACCCATCAACTTGATAGCAAATGTACAGTTACTGAGCAACAAGATTAAGGACCTAAGGGCACGATTACTGTATTGGGGGGGGGGGGGGGGGTGGAATGAGAAACTGCAATGTTCTGTGTTTCATGGAGACGTGGCTCACATCTAATGATTAGTGTCAACCATTCTACTTACCAAGAGAGTTCCCCTCCATGATCCTGACCATGGTTTACAAACCTCCAAAAGCCGACATTAAACAAGCACTCAATATATTGCATGCCATGATTAGCAAACAAGAAAAAGTTTACCTCACCCCCTTTCAAATCACAGTCAGGGATTTCACTCAGGCTTGTCTGAAGAAATCTCTGCCCAATTATTATCACCTGCAGCAACACACTAGACCACTGCTACACTACGATCAGGAATGCTTACCATTCCATGTCCAGACCGCATTTTGGGAAATCTGATCACTTAGCTATTCTGATCCTACATGCACACGGGCACAGGTTGACGGGCAAGGATGACAAAGGGGTGATCTCAGGAGGCCGAGGAACGGCTATGGGATTGCTTTGAGTCAGTAGACTGGACTGTGCTCGAGGACTCATAAGAGGACCTGAATGAATATGGTGATATATCTGTAATTTGATAATAAATTTTCTTTGAACATTGAATTTTGTACTTTGAAAATGGAGGCCTATGTAGGAGGGAAAGGTTAGATTGATCTTAGAGCAGGTTTAAAAGTTGTGGGCTGAAGGGCCTCTACTGTGCAGTTTTAGAACATAGAAAACATAGAACATAGAAAACATATTGTTCTATATTCATATAAACATATAACAATTACAGCACGGAAACAGGCCATCTCGGCCCTTCTAGTCCGTGCCGAACGCTTACTCTCACCTAGTCCCACTGACCTGCACTCAGCCCATAACCCTCCATTCCTGTCCTGTCCATATACCTATCCAATTTTACTTTAAATGACAATACCGAACCTGCCTCTACCACTTCTACTGGAAGCTCGTTCCACACAGCTACCACTCTCTGAGTAAAGAAGTTCCCCCTCGTGTTACCCCTAAACTTTTGCCCCCTAACTCTCAACTCATGTCCTCTTGTTTGAATCTCCCCTACTCTCAATGGAAAAAGCCTATCTACGTCAACTCTATCTATCCCCCTCATAATTTTAAATACCTCTATCAAGTTCCCCCCTCAACCTTCTACACTCCAAAGAATAAAGACCTAACTTGTTCAACCTTTCTCTGTAACTTAGGTGCTGAAACCCAGGTAACATTCTAGTAAATCTTCTCTGTACTCTCTCTATTTTGCTGACATCTTTCCTATAATTTGGTGACCGGCTGTCGGGCAATATTAAACCTGATTCTGATTCTGAGTGTTGAGTGTGTGTCTTCAGGCTCCTGTACCTCTTCCCTGATGGTAGCAATGAGAAGAGAGCATGTCCTGGATGGCAAGGGTCCTTAATAATGGCCCAAAGTTTCTGCACCAGATCCTTGAGCTCACCGTCTAGGCTAACACTACAGGTTAGTGCACAGTGATTGTACTGACCGTGCGATGACACATTAAACCAAACCCTGATGTTCCTCCAGAGAATGTCCAAGTCTTAAGGGTGATTTGAGGCCTAGCATTCTTTGGATGTCCCTCAATCAATATCAAAATCAGACTTCGATAGATGCCCAGCAGAGAGTTCCGTCATGGCCTGGTATGGAAACACCAGAGCCCAGGAATGGAAAAGGGTGGATACAGCCCGGTCCATCACAGGAAAAGCCCTCCCCACCATTCAGTACATTGACATGGAGCGCTGTCTCAAGAAAGCAGCATCCATCTTTCCTTTAGCCAGATGCTGGTGAATCTGTGGAATTTGTTGCCACAGGCAACTGCGGGGGTTTAAGGCAGAGGTTGATACGTTCTTGATTAGTCAGAGCATGAAGGGTGACGGGGGGAAGGCAGGAGAATGGGGTTGAGAGGGATAATTAATCAGCCATAATGGAATGGCAGAGCTGACTCAATGGGCCAAACTCTACTCCTATGTTTTATGGTATTATTATCATCAAAGACCGACAGCATCCTGGCCACGCTCTTTTCTCGCGACTAACCTTGAGCAGGAGGTACAGAAGCCTTGGGTCCAACACCACCAGGCTCAGAAACAGTTATTACCCTACAACCACTGGTGGATAACTTCATTCACCTCTAAACTGATCCTGCAACTGACAGACTCACTTTCAAAGCACTCTACATGTTCTCAGTACTATTTTCCTTTGCACATTTAGTCTTCTTTTGCAGATTGGTTGCTTGTCTATTTATAAATAGTTTCTCATAAAATTATATTGTATTCCTTTTTTCCCTGCAAGAAAAAGGATCTCCAAGTAGTATATGGTGACATTTATATAGTACTTTGACAACAAATTTACTTTCAACATCACACTAAGCAGCCGTCTGGTTGTGCAATTCACAGTCTGGGGTTTCATTATGTGGCACTATATATGAAGTGCTTTGAAACACTGGGCGGCTGTGAAATGTTATGACGGCGCATTTTCTGTTTTGCTATGAAGAACTGGCTCTGGAAATGTGGTTACAGCTCATGCCTTTGGCTGTAACATTGACATTCCATCAGACATGCCTCCTGTGAACTATGGACAGACCACCCCCCGGGAAACAGTGTAGATGTAAAGTTCTCTCACCTGCGATGAGTTGGTGACGTTGATCTCTGGAACAAAGTTGTCCTCGAAGAAGTTGATGATGTTTTCCGACTGCAGCTCTTTTGTGGGGGTCAGTTTTGGTGGCGGTGGGACAGGAGGACCTTTCCTTAGCTAAAATCAAAAACATAAAGGAGGTCAGAAACAGGCCACAAACTGAAGATTCCACCACTTCACGCTCCTGGGAGCATCACTGTACAAACAGCGGGTTAAAGTTTTCCCCCTTCAGTCGAATCTTAATGGAGTCATCCTCTTTATCAGCTACACCTGCTTGTTGATGCAAATGTCGAATCAGCTAATCATGTGGCAGCAACTCAATGTATAAAAGCATGCAGATGTGGTCAAGAGGTTCAGTTGTTGTTTAGACCAAACATTAGAGTAGGGAAGAAATGTGATCTAAGTGACTTTGAGCTGGAATGACTGTCAGTGCCAGACGGGGTGGTTTGAGTATCTCAGAAACTGCTGATCTCCTGGGATTTTCATGCACAGCAGTCTCTAGAGTTTACAGAGAATGGTGCAAAAATGAAAAAAAAAATCCAGTGAGCAACAGTTCTGTGGGCGAAAACTTTTTGTTAATGAGAGAGGTCAGAGGAGAATGGCCAGACTGTTTCAAGCTGACAGGAAGGTGACAATAACTCAAATAACCACACATTACAACAGTAGTGTGCGAAGAGCATCTCTGATTGCACAACATGTTGAACCTTGAAGTGGATGGGCTACGTCAGCAGCCAAAGACCACACTGGGTTCCACTCCTGTACCTTTTAAAGTGGCCACTGAGTCTATATACTCACAGGTATCAGATGTGGGACAGATGTTTGTGCCAGGTGTGGGGGTTGGCATGGGTCAGACGTACCCAGCCCGGAGCCCCAGGCAAGGTCATTTGATCCATACAAATGGTTTATTGATCATTACTGAATGTCTCTCTGGTGCTTCCTGCTCCCTCCCCTCTCCATTCCCCTTTTCCCAACCATGATTCCCCTCTCCCTGTCCCCTTCCCACTCTTGGTCCACAATAGAGACCCAACTCAGAATCAGGTTTATCATCACTCATATACGTTACAAAATTTGTTTTGTGGCAGCAGTACAGTGCAATACATAAAATTACTACAGTCCTGTGCACAAGTCTTGGGGGGGGGGGGGGGGGGGGGGTGTGTGTGTGTGTGTGTGTGTGTGTGTGTGTGTGTGTGTGTGTGTGTGTGTGTGTGTGTGTGTGTGTGTGTGTGTGTGTGTGTGTGTGTGTGTGTGTGTGTGTGTGTGTGTGTGTGTACCACAGTGACAGTGGTATGTGTAACAGTTCTGTACCAAAACATCACGCTCCTGAACCGATTCTGCAATCTACAGACTTATTTTCATGGGCTCTTTACAACTCACATTCTCAGTATTTCTTTTCTCATTTGCACAATTTGTCTTCTTTTACAGATTGGTTGTTTGTCAGTCATTGTTTATGTACAGTTTTTCATAAAATTCAGAAAGAAGTTGCGCTGCTCCATTGACTGGGCCGCACCTGGGCAGATTCAAGAGGCTGCAGCCCTACTGTCTCTCCGTCTTAGGCAGAGGAGCACAATCGCCACCCCATACCCAGAGCAATCTGGGTTCAAAGGTCAAAGTTACTTGGGAAAAGACAAACTCAGGAGTTATATTGCATCTTTATAAAACTCTAGTCAGGCTGCATCGGGAGTATTGCACACTGTTCTGGTCGCCCCACTATAGGAAGGATGTCGAGGCTTTGGAGAAGGTGCAGAGGAGGTTTACCAGGATGCTGTCTGGTTTAGAGAACAGGTGCTATCATGAGAGACTGGATAAACGGGTTATTTTCACTGGTGCAGCAGAGGCTGAGGGAGATCTGATGGAGGTTTATAAGATTATGAGAGGCATTGATAGAGCGGACAGAAAGTTTCTTTTTCCTAGGGTTGAAATGTCTAATACCAGAGGGCATGTGTTGAAGGTGAGGGGTAAGTTTTTTTACTCAGAGTGGTGGATGCCTGGTATGGTGGTAGAGGCAGATACATTAGAGGATTTTAAGAGACGTTTGGATAGGCACACGGATGTGAGGAAGATGGAGGGATATGGACATTGTGTAGGCAGGAGGGATTAGTTTTTTGGGTTTTTTTAAAATTTACTTTGTAGCTGGTTCAGCAAAACATTGTGGGTCAAAGGACCTGTTCTAGTGTTGTACTGTTCTATGTCTCTATGTCTAATGGAGTTGAGAGGGATGGAATGGTGGAGCAGACTCAAAGGACTGAATGGTTTAATTTGGCTCCTCCATCTCTTTGTAAATCTGAACTCCTGGTGATGTTTGTTGCAATAGTACTCTCTCCCTGAGACAATGTACATTTCCCCCAAAGGGCTCCTGGTTCCTCACACACCACAAAGACCTGCCAGTTGATAGGTTAATTGGCTATTGTTGATTACCATATGGGTGGGAGCCCTGAAAGAGTAAGGATTAAAGATTAGCTTTATTTGTCACATGCAAATCGAACCATCAGAATCTACAGTGAAATGTGTTGTTTGCATCCAATCAAACAGCGAGGTTGTGCTGGGGGCAGCCTGCAAGAGCCACCGTGCTTTCTGCGCCAACATAGCATGCCCACATCTCACTAATGCTTAACGAATGTCTTTGACTGTAACTGAGTCAACCATTGTTACACTGTCCTGCTGCTGTCTATAAGGAGTGAGCAAGATCTCCTGAAAACTGCATTATAGGAAACCAGAAGAAACCCATGTGGTTAGAGGGAGAATGTACAGACAGTGGAGGGAATCGAAATTTTAGAGCAGGCACTGTAAAGTGACTGTGCTAGCCACTCTGCTGCCCAGGAAATAATTAAGTTGAAAGTACATTTATTATCGAAGTAGGTGTATTATTTACAACCTTGAGATGCATCTCCTTGCAGGGAGCAAGACTGAGCCAAGGCTTGAACTAGCGACCTTCAGATCACTAGACCAAAGCCTTAACCACTTGGCCACGCGCCAACACATGGCGATGTTGTACCTCTAAATAAAAGTTTTAAAAAACGTATCTAGCTGCAGAATACATGAGTCCAACAGGGGGGAAGCAGCAACAGGCCCTCAGTGTCCCTGGGGACTGGCTCACACCGCCAGAGCCTCCACTTCACAGACTCCATACACTTCTGCAGCTTTCTCAACACTTGCTTTCCTTCAACTTATTCATTCTACTTGGACCCGTTAGAAACATTTATCCCGTTGCCTCAGAGACCATGGAGATGAAAATCGCTGACACAAGAGATGTTGTAAGTGTTTGAAATCGTGAGCAAATTGCACAAAATGGAGGAACTCAGCAGGTCAGGCAGCATCTGCAGAGAGGGATAAACATTCAACAATTTGGGTCAAGCTGCCCTCTCTATAGATGCTGCCTGACCTGATGAGTTCCTCTAGCATTTTGTGTGTGTGGTACAGAAGAAAATATTCAATTCAAAGTCAAAGTAAATTAATGATCCACATACGCCTGTCAGCATCTGCTACTCTGAGATTCATTTTCTTGTAGGCATTTACAGGAAAAGAGGAAATAGAAGAGAATTTATACATAAACAAAGACTCACAAACAACTAATGTGCAAAAGAAGACAAACTGTAAATAAAAAAATACTGAGAATGGGTGGCAGGGTGAAGATACGTCTTTATCTTCCATCAGCTAGCCTGTAGGTCTTAGACTAGCCCTTGGGCAAGATGCAGCATCTGCTCAGCCTCCCCCCCCCCCCCGCCCCGATCAGGGTCACCCGAAGCCGTGCTGGGTGGTCGAATGAGCAGCCAGTGCATATCACGAGTCCTGGTTATGTGACCACTGACGCCAGGCAGACAATCTCTGAAGAGTATTGATAATGGCTGGGGTCACCCGTCTTGTAAAGACACTGACCAGGAGAAGGCAATGGCAAACCATTTCTGTGGAAAAATTTCCCAAGAACATTCATGGTCATGGGAAGACCATGATCACTCACATCATATGACACGGCACATAACAAACGAGCTGAGAACTTGTGTTGTAGAATCCTTGAGACTGAGTGTGTAGGTTGTAGAATCAGTTCAGTGTGGGGGTGAGTGAAGTTATCTGCGCTGGTTCAGGGGCCTGATTGATGGTTGAAGGGCCTGGTGGTGGACCTCAGATTCATGCACCTTCTGCCTGACGGTGATGTAAATTCGTCAGCATTGCAAAACAAGACAGAGAGTCCACCCGAATCTATCTAAATGGCGTGGCTATATCCCAATTTGAAATGTTACCTGAGATGGTGACTTGGGACGAGTTGGAGTGTGGGCCGGCGACACGGCCACGGGCGCCAAGGTGTGGTTTGGGCTGGTCACCGGACTGCCAGGCGGAGACGGCTCCTCCGGAGGTGTCGGGGTCTTGGAAATTCTCAGTGGTCCTGAGTCACTGTAAGATGAAAGCAGATTGGACAGTCATAAAATGGACAGTTGGTGGTGTGGTGAGACCCGACACAGCACGATCGTGTACAGTCAAAAACTATTTCTGGTCATCAACCTGACACAGTCTGAAAGGCTTCTGGGACTTGCACCTTGTGAAGTGAAGTTTCACCTCTGCTTTCCCTAGCAAGCACACAAAGTGACGCTGAAAGGCTGCAGCTACCTCATGAGTAATTTGGAGCGAGTCTATAATTCAGCATTGCTTCCCCATCATGTTCAGGTAACAACAAGCCCAATTAATCTAGTACCTGGTGGCACTTAGCAGCAAGAGCAGCCCCCGAGAACTTGATAGAGGTATACAAGATGATAAGAGTGGACAGCCAGGAAGCTTCTTTCCTAGGGCAGAAATGGCTGATACCAGGGGGCATAATTTTAAGGTGATTGGAGAAAAGTATAGGGGATGTCAGAAGTTTGTTCTTTATACAGAGAGTGGTGAGTGCAATGAACGCCCTGCCAGGGTTGGTGGTAGAGACAGATACATTAGGGACATTTAAGAGACTCATAGGCAAACACATAAAATGATAGAAAAAATGGAGGGGAATGCGGGAGGGAAGGGTTAGATAGATCTTGGAGAAGGTTAAAATATCAGCACAACGTCATTGGTGAAGGGCTTGTACTATGTTGTAATAGAGTCATAGAAAAGAACAGCACAGAAGCTGGCCCTTCAGCCCATTTAGTCTGTGCCAGACCATTTAATCTGCCGACTCCCATTGACCTGCACCCAGACCATCACCCTACTATCCATGTACCTATCCAAACTTTTCTTAAATGTTGAAATCAAGCTCACGTGCACCATTTGTATTTGGCATCTCATTCCACACTCTCATGACTCTCTGAGTGAGTGAAGAAGTTTCCGCCCTCATGTTCCCCTTAAACTTTTCACCTTTCACCCTTAACCCACGACCTCTGGTTGTGAACTCACCCAACCTCAGTGGAAAAAGCTGCTTGCATTTACCCTGTCTATACCCCTCATAATTTTGTATACCTCTGTCAAATCTCCCCTCAGTTTTCTCCATTCTATGCTCTGGAGCAAAGACATGTATCAGCTGTAGAGGCATCACCTGGGTCAGGACTTGCAGTGGTGACAGTACTGGCTAATAAGTTGTGATTAGAAACTGACCTGGGGGTCAAACATGATGCCAATATTGCAAACTCTCTGGTTCTAAATCTCAAACAAGAATGCAGACTTGAGATAAAATAACCCACTTTCCACACAAACTTGATAACTAAGTAGAACCATGAACAGAAGGTATCTTAGCTTACATTCACTAAGTACCTGAGGCTGATGATATTTACAGTCAGCAAAGGAACTTGTTATGTTCAATAACTTCAAAACATTAAACTAATTCAAAGGGACACGGAGGAGTTCAAAACGCGGATCTAAAGGCGAAACTTGCAGAGAATGCAACAAAATAGGGCACTTACAAAGAGCACGTTAGGCAGGCAGCCAGCCAAAATTAAATGGTCTGCACAGGTTGCGGTTTCAAAAGAGCATAAATTTACATGCTGTTGATGAAAAATCTGATAATGACAGTGACACAGGATTGTGTAGCCTTGAGATTTCCAGTTAGCAATAGACAAGCAGTATGGTTTAGAACAGAAGTGAATGGCAAATTAATTAAATGGAATTAATGGCTCGGCTGTTTCAGTCATCCCGCAAAATGAGTTTGAACGGCATTTCAAAGATACTAAAGTGAAGCCTGCAGATGTCCAGCTAAGAACTCACACTGGAGAAAAGGTAACTCCTGAGGGAATGAACTAGAGCACCCAACAAGCCACATTGAGCTTGTACGTGGTAAAAACAGGAGGGCCAACATTGTGGTGACGGGATTGGCTAGGACAACCACAACTTGCCTGGAAATCCCATCCTCGTCGCCAATGTTATGTTTTATGATTTCAAAACATTAAATTAATTCAAAGGAAGATGTGTGGAATCTGGAAATTTGTCTTTACTTTAAGTGACACCTGCACGTATCACGTGGGAACGTGATGATGTAAGTAATTAAAGCATTTTGACGTATAACCCGTAATCAATTATTAAAATGAACAAGAACGTTTAATCAAACAATATATATACAAGATTACTTACATATAACTGAAATATTAAATACACAACAGATCTATTAGAAATGGATTTGATTTACCACCTTGCACTAATTTTGCTCCATTTCAATTTTTGACAGAAAGCCAAGCTCTAAGCTTTCTAAGTCTGAATCGAGTCAGCGTGATTTGGTGCTTTAGCATGTGGAAGCTAATCACTGCATCTACCAACTGTACTACAACACACTCTTCAACCTACCTCCAAGTCCTTTGTCAAAGCAGCAGAAAGCAGTGTGAAATACCATCAAACATTTGATTATATCGATGGATGAAAGTAAACATTTTTCACTTTGACATAAGAAAGATCTATCAGTGTGATAAGAATCTAGTAATAATCCAGCTAATTTTCAAATAAAGTTAATGAAATAACAAAAAAAAATGATAATATGCCTTTCAGCTCATTGAGTTGCTCTTTCTACATCCCACAAGTTCTATCACTGATTTTACCTCCCTTTTAATCTCCTTCACAATCCACCTGAACTTCAGTATTCTTCAGAATTTCCAAATTATTAAAAATACTCATCATTTCAATTTTTAAGAACATATAACATAACAATATGGTACAGGCTATTCAGCCAACAATGTCATACTGAACTTTTAACCCACTCTAAGATCAATCTACCCTTCCCCTCCCACTTAGTCCTCCATTCTTCTACCATTCATGTGCCTATCTAATAGTCTCTTAAATTTCCCTAACACATCTGCCTCTGCCACTACCCCTTGGCAGTACGTTCCACGCATCCACCACTCTTTGTGTCAAGAGCTTCCTCCGACATGGCCCCTATACTTTCTTCTAAACACCTTAAAACTATGCCCCCTTGTATTATCCATTTCTGCCCTGGGAAAAGTCTCTGGCTGTCCACATGATCAGTGCCTCTTATCATCTTGTACACCTCTATCAAGTCACCTCTCATCCTCCTTCACTCCAAAGAGAAAAGCCCTAGCTCTCTCAACCTATCTTCATAATTCCTGCTCTCTAGTCCAGGCAACATCCTGGTAAAGTTCCTCTGCACCCTCTCCAAAGCTTTTACACCCTTCCTGTAATGAGGCAACCAGAACTGAACACAATATTCCAAGTATGCTTGAACCAGAGTTTTATAGAGCTGCAACATTACCTTGAACTCAGTCCCTGACTAATGGAAGTTGACCACCATACACCTTCCTAACAACACTATCAACCTGCTCGGCAGCTTTGGGGGATCGATGGATGTGAATCTCATGAGCCCACTGTTCCTCCACACTGCTAAGAATTCAGATATAAACCCTGTATTCTGCCTTCAAAAATGAATCATTTCTTCTGGCTATGTGTTTCTTAAGTTGAGGTGATCTCCATCCATCATGTTTTTGACCAATCAATCGGTTATCATGCCCTCGTGAAGCCTCATCATATGCCCAATAAATGCAGTAACACACACACAATGCTGGAGCAACTCAGCAGGTCTATAGAAATGAATAAACAGTCACCGTTCCGGGCTGAGACCCCCCCCCCCCCCCTCAGGACTGAAAACCATTATAAGAAGGTTGGGAGGGGAAGAACTACAAGCTAGTAGGTGACAGATGAAGCCAGGTGGGTGGGTGAGGAAGTGAGAAGCTGGGAGGTGATAGGTGGAAGAGGTAAAGATCTGAAGAAGGACTCTGATAGGCCAGGAGAGTGGACCAGGGGAGAAAGGGAAGGAGTGGGGCACCAGGAGAAAGTGATTGGCAGGTAAGGAGAAGGAAGAGACCATTAGACCACAAGATGTAGGAGCAGAATCAGGTCCTTTGCCCATTGAGACTGCTCTGCCATTCCATCATGGCTGATTTATTATTCCTTTAAGACAGGGGTTCCCAACCTGGGGTCCATGGACCCCTCAGTTAATGGTAAGTCTCCATGGCATTAGAAAGGTTGGAACCTCTGCTTCAAGAGATGGGAGGCAGGGTGAAGATACATCTCTACTAAAAGAGGTGTGAGGCACTCTTTCCCTCAGCTACCCTGCAGGTCGCCCTTGGCAAGGTGTAGTATCTGCTTAGGCCCCCGATCAGGGTCACGTGGAGCCATGGGAGCAGGTGGTGGGTGATCGTATGAGCACAAATCCTGGTTATGCGACCACTGACACCAGGTAGACAATTTCTGAAGAGTACAGACGCTGCCCAGATGAAGGCAATAGCAAAACACTTCTGTGGAGAAATTTGCTATGAAAGACCATGATCGCCCACGTCATACGACGCGGCATATAATGATGATAATGAAGGGGAAGGAGAAGGGCTAAAGATGAGAATTGAAGAAAAGTCCCAGAAAATACCCTTCTCCAGATTAGTAAATGGCTGAACAGCGCAGACACCAAATGTAAAATTGTGCCCTTTCTTTATTAAGTGAGTTGTGCAAGTTAGCTGACATTAATGTGAATTGTCATTGGGTACCATACCTGGGAGCTCCTTGGATGGTAAACGCTTTGTCCGCATGCTGTTCTCCAAGTTTGCTCATTATTTCATAAAGTTTATGACAGAGCTATAGGAAAAGGGTGAAAGAGAGAGAGACACACACGATGATAAGAAACTGCCTTCATTTCCATATCCTCAAAAATATTCAAAACATAACACAAGCAGCAGGATGTTAGCGAGTCAGGCAGCATCAATGGAGGGAATAACCTGTTGCTCTTCACACTGGTAGTGAATGACTGTACTGCCTCTAACCACATCAATAAGTGTCTCGATGGTTGGCCTCGGCAGCAGTGATGATAACAAAGCCTATAGGGAGGTATTGCAGCTTGCGGACTGGTGTAAACACAGCAGACTGAGCCTCAATGTGGATGAGGCCGTGGAGATAATTGTAGACTTCAGGCAGGTGAGGATGGACCATTTTCTACTGCACATCTACAGCTTCTCTGTGGACAGTGTCAGGAGCACTGAGTATCTTGGGGTGGACATTACTGACAATCTCACTTAGTCTCTCAACACCGCATGTCTAGCCAAAAGATCACTGCACTTCCTGAGGAGACTGAGGCAAGTGAGGTTCCCCACTCCCATTCCCGCCACATTCTACCAGAACATTAACATTGCACTGCCTGACCTAAACGTGCATCCCATACTTTATATCAGCTTGTCAATCTTAAGGCCATGCCACTCAGGGACTTGTGCTAATGACATAGAGCCTTAGAATGACATAATGAGTTCTATGACATGATGACATAGAGCCATACAGTACAGAGACAGGCCCTTCGGCCCATCTAGTCTAGGCCAAACTATTTAAACTGCCTACTCCCATTGACCTGCACCAGGACTGTAGCTTTCTATACCTGTACCAACCATGCACCTATCCAAACTTCCCTTAAACATTGAAATCAAAGTTGTACCCGGAGCCAGGGATTCCCTCCGGGCACTTATCCTTGAAAGCGGAACAAGTGCTACACCTGCCCCTACACCTCCTCTTTCTCACCACCATTCAGGGCCCCAGACAGTCGTTCCAGGTGAGGCGACACTTCACCTGTGATTCCATTGGGATCACATACTGTGTTTGGTACTCCCGGTGTGGCCTCCTGCATATCGGTGAGACCCGACATAGATTGAGAGACCACTTCACTCCACATCTATGCGCCGTCCGTCAGAACAAGTGGGATCTCCCAGTGGGATACTCCACTTCCCATTCCCATTCCGATATTTCTATCCATGGCCTCCTCCACTGTCGTGATGAGGCCACACTCAGGTTGGAGGAACAACACCTTGTATTTGTCTGGGCAGCCTCCAACCTGATGGTCTGAACATCGATTTCTCAAACTTCTGGTAATGCCTCCCAACAACCCCCTCCCCTTCATCATTTCCCATTCCCCTTTCCCTCTCTCAATTTCCAAGCTCTTTACTTCATCCATCCCCTTCCAAGTTTCACCTATCACTTGGTGGTTCTCTCTCCCCTCCCCCACCCCCCACCTTTTAAACCTACTCCTCAACTTTTCTTTCTCCAGTCCTGCTGAAGGGTTTCGGCCCGAAATGTCAATTGCACTTGTTTCCATGGATGCTGCCTGGCCTGCTGAGTTCCTCCAGCATTTTGTGTGTGTTGCTTGGATTTCCAGCATCTGCAGATTCTCTCATGTTTCTGACTGGTGCTAATGTTATTTTGTGATTATACGTGCTGTGTGTGACAGTATGTACGGGGAGTTTGCTCCTTTGCCCCAGAGGAATGACGTTTCATTGAGCTGTATACATGCATATGATTGAAAAGCAAATAACTTGAACTTGAAATAGCCAAAGCTTCAGGCCAAGACCTTCATCAGGACTGGAAAGAAAGTAACAAAGTTCCTAATGATATAGTCATAGAAATTACAGCACAGGCGCAGACCCTTTGGCCCATCCAGCCAATGCTGAACTATTTAAATTACCTAGCCCAATCAACCGGCACCAGGCCCATAGCCCTCCCATCCATGTACCTATGCAAATTCTCTTCAGTAACACCATAAGACCATAAGATATCAGAACAAAATCGGACCATTTGGCCCATCAAGCCTGCTTCGCCATTTCATCATAGCCAATCCAATTTTCTTCTCAGCTCCAATTTGTGGCCTTCTCCCTGTATCCCTTCACACCCTGACCAATCCAGAATCTATCAACCTCTGCCTTAAATATACATACAGACTTGGCCTCCACAGCTGCCTGTGGCAACGAATTCCACAGATTCACTACTCTCTGGTTAAAGAAATTCCTCCTCACCCCCATTCTGAAAAGGCACCCCTCTATTTTCTGAAATCATTTTATTGAACCTCCTTTGAACACTCTCCAATTTCAGCACTTCCTTACCAAAAGGCCCAAAACTGCTCACAATACTCCAAGTGAGGCCTCACTAGTACTTTATAAAGTCTCAACAGTACATCCTTGCATTTATATCCTATTCCTCTTGAAATGAATGCAAACGTTGCATTTGCCTTCCTCACCACAGACTCAACCTGTAATCCTGCACAAAACTCCCAAGTTCTGTTGCACCTCAGTTTTTTTGTATTTTCTCTCCATTTAGAAAATAGTCAACCCTTTCATTTCTTCTACCAAAGTGCATGAGCATATACTTTCTGACATTTTATCCCATCTGTCATTTCTTTGCCTATCTGTCATTTCTTTCTCCTAATCAATTTAAATCCATCTGTAGCCTCTCTACTTCTTCAAAACTACCTGCCCCTCCACCTGTCTTCATATCATCTGCAAACTTTGCAACAAAGCCATCAATTCCATCATCCAAATCATTGACATACAACATAAAAAGATTTGATCCCAAAATAGACTCCCGTGGAACACTGCTAGTCACCGGCAGCAAACCAGAAAAGTCTCTCTTTATTCCCACTCTTTGCCTCCTGTTAATCAACCACTGCTTTATCTATGCTAGAATCTTTCCTATAATATCATGGGCTTGTAGTTTGTTAAGCAGCCTCATGTGTGGCAACTTGTCAGAGGCCTTCTGAAAATCCAAATACACAAAGTCAACCAGTTCTCTTTTGTCTGTCCTGCTTGTTATTTCTTCAAAGAATTCCAACAGATTTGTCAGGTAAGATTTTCCCTTGAGGAACCATGCTGACCACAGCCTATTTTACCATGTGGCTCCCAGTACCCCGAGACCACATCCTTAACAATTGAGTCCAACATTTTCCCAACCACTGAGGTCAGACTAAGTGGCCTGCAATTTCCTTTCTTCTGCCTCTCTCCGTCCTTGAAGGGTGGAGTGACCTTTGCAATTTTCCAGTCTTCTGGAACCATTCCAAATCTAGTGATTCTTGAAAGATCATTACTAATGCCTCCACAATCTTTTCAGCCACCTCTTTCAGAACCCTGGGGTGTACACCATCTGGTCCAGGTGACTTATTTACCTTTGTGCCTTTAAGTTTCACAAAACTCTTCTCCCTAGTAATGTTAACTTCACACACTGCATGACCCCTGACACCTGGAACTTTCACCATACTGCTAGTGTCTTCCACAGTGAAGACTGTTGCAAAATACTTATTCAGTTCATCCATCATTTGTTCGTCCCCCATTACTACCTCTCCAGCATCATTTTCCAGTGGTCTGAAATCCATTCTCACCTCTCTTTTACACTTCATGTATCTGAAGAAACTTCTGGTAACCTCCTTTAACGTTATTGGCTAGCTTACTTTTATATTCCATCTTTACCTTCCTCTCAATCCTCAAACTTCCCATTAACTTTTGCTCTCTTATTTGCCCTCTCTGGCTTTTATGTTGGCTTTGACTTCTCTTGTTAGCTACAGTTGTGTCATCTTGTCTTTAGAATACTTCTTTCTCTGGGATGTATATATCCTGTTCCTTCCAAATTGCTTCCGGAAATTCTAGCCATTGATGCTCTGCCATCATCCCTGCCAGTGTTCTTTTTTTCCCAATTTAATTCTGGCCAACTCCTCTGCAAACCTCAGTAATTCTCTTTACTTCACCTTAGCTTCTCCTTCTCAAATTTCAGGGTGAATTTGATGATATTATAATCATTTTCCCCAAAGGGTTCTTTTACCTTAAGCTCTCCAATCAATTCCAGTTTGCTGTATACATCCAATCCAGAATATCTCCCTGTAGCTCCTGTCTATCACCTCCTCATTCTCCCGTATGCGTCGAAGGTCATTGAGCTGCAGCACCAGTTCCTTAATACGTCCTTTCAGGAGCTGCAACTCAGTACATCTGGTGCAGGTGTGTTTATGTGGGCCGGGAGGTCTCCCAGACTTCCCACATCCCACACACTGTACAGAACACTGCCCCTGGAGCCTTTCTCACTAAACTACTATGCCCTAGCAGATGAGGAATGAAGAAATAAGAAGGGAGAGAGAGTAACTGACAAGATATTTAACCTCGCCCGAGCCTCAGCTCAGCCAAGCCTGAGGAGCCCAAGCCACTCGAGAGACTGGCACAGTCAAAGGAATGGCTGCTTAAAGAATGGCCATTCCACTTGCACTAGAGTTACTTATATCGGCCCTTTCTAATGGATCCTTTTTGGTGCTCAGCTCAGAGAAACTGCCGTGAAGCATTGCCTGCAAAACCTTCATTGCCGTCCTAATTAAAAGGTTGCTCGTTTTACGCAGCCTTGACGTCGACTGTGCAACTCAGACATAACTGCCGCCTAGCTTTGTTTTTAAAATTTTGAATGCGGATCTGAATGAAAGGTAGCTCTGTTTTTTTTTCGCGAACTGCCTCTTGTTGATTGGTTGTTCAACTCAAAAATGTTGAAATTAAGTTCCTGCAGAATTTTGTGTGTTGCTCATATCATTAAGAACCTTACTATTTCCTTTCCAGTCTTGATGAAATGACGATTGTTCATTTCCCTCCACAGATGCTGCCACATCTACTGAGTGTGCTGTAAAAACAATCACTCGATATACATTGAGGTGACATTATGAAGTTCACTGCTAAAGACACCTTCAGTGGGTGTTGGGTCATGAATACTCACCACTGCGACCTCCTTGTGGAATTTAGACTCTATGCAGGTGATGTTTCTGAATGTGTTGACATAGAAACCAACTCGGCTGTGAGGGAGAAAACAAATTATCTGTGAAAACCACTTACTCATAATTCACCTGCTCAAGTTGAAAAACAAGTTCAAGTTTACTGTCTCCTCTCTGTGCATATATAGTAGGCCTCCGTTAGTCTCGACAGACCATGGATTTGTACCTTGGAAAGTTTCCAGGGCGCAAGTTACTGGGCAAGGTGTTTTTAAGGAAGATTGACAGTTGCCCAAGCTGCAGGTTTGATGTTGATGCCACTGATGTTGTCCAAGGGAAGGGCATTAGGACCCATACAGCTTGGCACTGGTGTCGTCGCGGAGCAATGTGTGGTTAAGTGCCTTGCTGAAGGACACACACGCAAGCCTCAGCCAAGGCTCGAACTAGCGACCTTCAGATAACTGGACGAACGCCTTAACCATTTGGCCACACGCCAAGTGGTTAAGAAAAATAGAGGGCTATAGGTAAGCCCTTTGTGGGCCAAAGGGCCTGTATTGTGCTGTAGGTTTTCTATGTTTCTATGTTAAAGCTGCTCACAATACTCCAAGTGCATTCTGATCAATGCCTTACAAAGCCTCAGCATCACATCCTTGCTTTAATATTCTAGTCTTTGTGAAATGAATGCTAATAGTTTCTCTACACCTTACCCATGATCACCTGCATCCACTCGAAGGTGTCTCAGACACATCCTCCTCTGCCTAATTAGCAAAGGACTGTTTGTGAGATCGTGCTTGGCACCTTCCCACCACAACCTGGCTGTGACCATTAACACTGTATAAATAAGAATGTGCGTAACTGCACCTCTTCCCACTCCTCGGGAATTTTGAAAGCAGTCTGAATGGTGTTATGGAAAACAACAGTCGAGGTCACTCACCAACCATTGTGCTGTTGCAAATCAAATAGTGCGATTTTCACCTGCTCTACCATGAAATGGGTGGTTGTGGGGTGAAGATACATCTCTACCAAAGGAGGTGTAAGGCACTCCCTCCCTCCGCTACCCTGCAGATCACCCTTGGGCAAGGTGTAGAACCTATTTAGCCCCCTGATCAGGGTCACGTGAAGCCATCGGAGCAGCTGGTGCATATCACGTCTTCGTAATGCGACCACTGACAATAGAGAATAGGTGCAGGAGTAGGCCATTCGGCCCTTTGAGCCAGCACCGCCATTCAATGTGATCATGGCTGATCATCCACAATCAGTACCCCGTTCCTGCCCTCTCCCCATATCCCTTGACTCCACTATCTTTAAGAGCTCTATCTAACTCTTTCTTGAAAGCATCCAGAGAATTGGCCTCCACTGCCTTCTGAGGCAGAGCATTCCATAGATCCCCAACTCTCTGGGTGAAAAAGTTTTTCCTCAACTCCGTTCTAAATTGCCTACCCCTTATTCTTAAACTGTGGCCTTTGGTTCTGGACTCCCCCACCATCGGGAACATGTTTCCTGCCTCTAGCGTGTCTAATCCCTTAATAATCTTATATGTTTCAATCAGATCCCCTCTCATCCTTCTAAATTCCAGTGTATACAAGCCCAATCGCTCCAATCTTTCAACATATGACAGTCCCGTCATCCCGGGAATCAACCTCGTGAACCTTCGCTGCACTCCCTCAATAGCAAGAATGTCCTTCCTCAAATTTGGAGACCAAAACTGAACACAATACTCCAGGTGTGGTCTCACCAGGGCCCTGTACAACTGCAGAAGGACCTCTTTGCTCCTATACTCAACTCCCCTTGTTATGAAGGCCAACATGCCATTAGCTTTCTTCACTGCCTGCTGTACCTGCATACTTACTTTCAATGACTGATGAACAAAGGCACCTAGCTCTCATTGTACTTCCCCTTTTCCTAACTTGACACCATTCAGATAGTAATCAGCCTTCCTGTTTTTGCCACCAAAGTGGATAACCTCACATTTATCCACATTAAACTGCATCTGCCATGCATCTGCCCACTCACCCAACCTGTCAAAGTCACCCTGCATTCTGCTAACATCCTCATATTTCATACTGCCACCCAGCTTTGTGTCATCTGCAAATTTGCTAATGTTACTTTTAATCCCTTCATCTAAATCATTAATGTATATTGTAAATAGCTGCGGTCCCAGCACCAAGCCCTGCAGTACCCCACTAGTCACTGCCTGCCATTCTGAAAAGGACCCGTTAATTGCTACTCTTTGTTTCCTGTCTGCCAACCAATTTTCTATCCATGTTAGTACCCTACCCCCAATACCATGTGCTCTAATTTTGCCCACTAATCTCCTTTGTGGGACCTTATCAAAGGCTTTCTGAAAGTCCAGGTACACTACATCCACTGGTTCTCCCTTGTCCATTTTCATAGTTACTTCCTCAAAAAATTCCAGAATTTTAGTCAAGCATGATTTCCCCTTCGTAAATCCATGCTGACTCAGACCGATCCTGTTACTGCTATCCAAATGTGCCACTATTTCATCTTTTATAATTGACTCCAGCATCTTCCCCACCACTGATGTCAGGCTAACTGGTCCATAATTCCCTGTGTTCTCTCTCCCTCCTTTCTTAAAAAGTGGGATAACATTAGCTACCTCCAATCCTCAGGAACTGCTCCTAAATCTATAGAACATTGGAAAATGATTACCAATGCGTCCATGATTTCTAGAGCCACCTCCTTAAGTACCCTAGGATGCAGACCATCAGGCCCTGGGGATTTATCAGCCTTCAGTCCCATCAGTCTACCCAACACCATTTTCTGCCCAATGTGAATTTCCTTCAGTTCCTCTGTTACCCTAGGTCCTCTGGCCACTGTTACATCTGGGAGATTGTCTGTGCCTTCCTTTGTGAAGACAGATCCAAAGTAGCTGTTCACTTACGCCCGGCTGACAATCTTTGAAGAGTATTGAGAATGGCTGGGGCACCCATCTTGTAAAGACACTGCCCAGAAGAAGGCAATGGCAAACCATTTCAGTAGAAAAATTGTCTGAGAACAGTCATGGTCATGGAAAGACCATGATCGCCCATGTCATACAACACAGCACATAACAAATAAACGCTGTGATTAAAATAACGACTATTTACAATTCTCTTTGAATGTGATAATGTGCAAATCAGAGAGTAAAGACATGCTTTTAGATAACAAGTTATATCAGAGAATAAAACTGAATACCTTGACCACAAGGATGGTAATTCATCCTGTAAATCTGTATTTAATTCTTCAAAGACTTTCTGAGCCTTTTGAAACTCCTCTTCTGCCTAAAAGCAGAAGAAATCAAGAGTTGGTGATTTATTTTTAAGACAATAAGATATAGGAGTAGAATTAGGCCATTCAGCCCATCAAGACTGCTCTGCCATTCCATCATGGCTGATTTATTATCCCTCTCTCCTGTTTTCTCCCTGTAACCTATGACATCCCAACTAATCAAGAACCTACCCACCTGCACTATACCCAATGACTTGGCCTCCACAGCAGAAATTGCTTTGGCAAACATTATTAGAAACATGAATGCCGAGACCTCCCAACCTCTGTATTGACCAATAAAAGCTCCCTCTAGCTTCAGAGGATAATAGTGCAATTGCCCTCTGCATGAATTTTTCTCTGGTGAGGCACAGTGATGACTTGGTGGCAGCAAACAAAACTTCTAGCGACTTTATTACTCGCACTTCTTCCAGTAAATTATCACTCCATTCAATAGGCTGTACCTTCCCTTCTGGAGTTGAGCTTTTGAACCGCCTGTACGATCTGGCATTTTGCAGTGTGAACTGAAGTCTTGAAGGTGCAGGGTGGTTGCGGCGTGGTAGTCATAGGCCGAATCGAGGCCACGGGGCCTGGTCCCAAGAACATGGAATGAGCCAATATATGGGCATTGCAGGAGCAGACTTGGAGCCAATTCGAAGCAGCAGATGTGAGGCGAGGCAGAGTTGAGGCAGCCGGAGACTGTATCAAAGGGGTAGGGCCCTGGACTGAGAATGAGGAATGAGCCAATATATGGGCATTGCAGGAGCAGACTTGGAGCCAATTCGAAGCAGCAGATGTGAGGCGAGGCAGAGTTGAGGCGGCCGGAGACTGTATCAAAGGGGTAGGGCCCTGGACTGAGAATGAGGAATGAGCCAATATATGGGCATTGCAGGAGCTGACTTGGAGCCAATTCGAAGCAGCAGATGTGAGGCGAGGCAGAGTTGAGACTGTATCAAAGGGGTAGGGCCCTGGACTGAGAATGAGGAATGAGCCAATATATGGGCATTGCAGGAGCTGACTTGGAGCCAATTCGAAGCAGCAGATGTGAGGCGAGGCAGAGTTGAGACTGTATCAAAGGGGTAGGGCCCTGGACTGAGAATGAGGAATGAGCCAAGGTTTGGCCGATTTAAGCACCGGGTCAGATTGAAAAGGTTGGGGTGTCGGGGCTGGAGGCGAGGGATGGGCCTTTCCAACTCGCTAATCCACGAGGTTTATTTGTCTCTGCGCTGAACTGGGAATGTGGCCTGCAGTTAATGGGCTTCCGGATCGGCTGTGACCGGCTTCGTGGCTTAGAATCACCTTCATTATTTGCTTATTTTTTATTGTTTACACGATTTGTTTTCTCTGCACATTGGGTGCTTGATGGTCTTTTTAAAATGGGTTCTTTCGGGTTTCTTTGTTTTGTGGCTGCCTACAAGGAGATGAATCTCAATAATAAATGTACTTTGACTTTAAACAGGACAGGATTCAGGGAAATTGATTTAGGATGGAGATGAGGAGAAAATGCAGAGGACAATTGCCCAGAGAGAAGTGAATCTGTGGAGTTCTCTGCCCAGAGAAGTGTGGAACTGAGTCCACAGCCAGATCAGCCATGATCTGATTAAATGGTGGAGCAGGCTCGATATGCCAGATAGCCTACTTGTTTGAACTGATCACGACACTCAGGAGAGCTGAAGAAAGGAAACCAACTCTGACACCATCATCCTGAGCACAGATTAAATGAAAACACACCAACGGTTTAAAGAGCATGCACTACAAACAGAGCACATTGTAGGGGTCTTCATCGTTGACTGCGTACAGAAGTCACTCCGTCACAATAATACGACACGGTAGCATTGCGGTAGCGCAAATGCTTTACAGTGCCAGCCGTCACCGATCGGGATTCAATTCCCTCCACTATTTGTAAGGAGTTTGTACATTCTCCCCATGACCGCCTGGATTTCCTTCGGGTGCTCTGGTTTTCTCCCACATTCCAAAGACACGTGGGTTAAGGTTAGCAGGTTGTGCGTCTGTTATGTTGGCGCTGGTGGCGTGGCGACGTTGCAGGCTGCCTTCAGACCGTGCTGGTCATTAACACAAACCATGCATTTCACAACATGTTTTGATATATTTAGTGTACATGGATTTTAGCAAGGCATTTGATAAGGTACCCCATGCAAGGCTTATTGAGAAAGTAAGGAGGCATGGGATGCAAGGGGACGTTGCTTTGTGGATCCAGAACTGGCTTGCCCACAAAAGGCAAAGAGTGGTTGTAGACGGGTCATATTCTGCATGGAGGCCGGTGACCAGTGGTGTGCCTCAGGGATCTGTTCTGGTATCCTTACTCTTCGTGATTTTTACAAATGACCTGGATGAGGAAGCGGAGAGATGGGTTGGTAAATTTGTTGATGACACAAAGGTTGGGGGTGTTGTGGATAGTGTGGAGAGCTGTCAAAGGTTACAGCAGGACATTGATAGGATGCAAAACTGTGCTGAGAAGTGGTAGATGGAGTTCAAACCAGATAAGTGTGAGGTTGTTCATTTTGGTAGGGCAAATATGATGGCAAATTATAGCATTAATGGTAGGACTGTTGGCAGTGTGGAGGATCAGAGGGATCTTGGGGTCCGAGTCCACATGACACTCAAAGCTACTACACAGGTTGAATCTGTGGTTAAGAAGGCATATGGTACATTGGCCTTCATCAATCATGGGATTGAGTTTAAGAACTGAGAGGTAATGTTACAGTTATATAGGACCCTAGTCAGACCCCACTTCTGTTCTGTTCTGGTCACCTCACTACAGGAAGGACGTGAAAACTATAGAAAGGGTACAGAGGAGATTTACAAGGATGTTGCCTGGATTGGGGAGCATGCCTTATGAGAATAGGTTGCATGAACTCGGCCTCTTCTCCTTGGAGCAACGGAGGATGAGAGGTGACCTGATAGAGGTGTACAAGATAATGAGAAGCATTGATCGTGTAGATAGTCAGAGGCTTTTCCCCAGAGCTGAAATGGCTAACCTGAGAGGGCACAGTTTTAAGGTGCTTGGAAGTAGGCACAGAGGAGATGTCGGGGTTAAGTTTTTTAGTACACAGAGAGTGGTGAGTGCGTGGAATGGGCTGCTGACGGTGGTGGTGGAGGCAGAAATGATAGGGTCTTTTAAGAGGCTCCCGGATGGGTACATGGAGCTTAGAAAAATAGAGGGCTATGGATAAAGCCTAGGTAGTTCTAAGGTAGGGACATGTTCAGCACAGCTTTGTGGGCAGAAGGGCCTGTATTGTGCTGTATGTTTTTTATGTTTCTATGTTTCTGTGATATTTTGATGTACATGTGACAAATAAAGTTAATCTTTAATCTTTCACACTAGCACCAAGAACTGACCATCCTTTGCTGGACAAGGATATGAGGGTAACGTGTTTCCACCTCCATCACTGGGGCAATGCTGGTGACCTTCATTGGGAGCACTGTTCAGAGTCTTGGCCAAAGCCCACGCTACGGATGTAGAATTTACAATCCATTTGTTTGGCTGCCAAGGATCAGATCAGAAATAGTTTAACATCCCCAGCATATGTCGCGGAATTTGTTGTTTTGCGGCAGCAGTAGATCACAATATATATTAATAAAAACTACTGTAATGGTTTCTCTATAATGTTAACTGCTGAGGTAATGGTTTCTCTGTAGCAGTGATGTTTGGGTTATAACTAGAGATAACAGGTGGTTGTCCAAAGGGAGAAATGTTATTGTGTGTCTGGGAGCTGTGGCATTTTGCAGGTTTTCCTCGAGGAGAGAGGTAGAGGAAGGACGCATGTGGAGAGCACTGGTAGACCACCGGATGACGGATACTGGAATCCGAGGATTCGAGGGTCAGTGACGTTTGGTGGAGATCGATGGTGGAGGTGGTGTGGATGGGTTCATTGTCCATTCAAAAATAGGATGTTGGAGGGAAAGAAGTTGTTCCTGAATCATTGAGCACGTGTGTTCAGGCTCCTGTATCTCCTCGCTGATGGTAGCAATGAGAAGAGGCCATATCTTGAATAATGGGGTCCTTGATGAAGAATGCTGCCTTTTTGAAGCATTTCCTTTTGAAGGTATCCTGGATGCTGGGGAGGCTAGTACCCATCATGGAGCTGGCTGAGTTTACAACTTTCTGCATCTTTTTCCGATCCTGTCCACACCGGAAGGTGATGCAGCCAGTTAGAATGCTCTCCGCAGTACATCTGTAAGAATTTGTGCATCTTTGGTGACATACCAATTCTCCTCAAACTCCTTATGTCATGCCTTCTTTGAAATTGCATCGGTATGTTGGGCCCAGGATAGATCCTCAGAGATGTTGACACCCAGGGAATTGAAACTGGTGACCCTTTCCACTTTTGATCCCTCGATGAGAATCATCCCCATCCAGGAGCCCACACTCAATAACTGAAATTGAGAGCAAAGTTGTTTCTGTAACACCACTCAACCAGCTGATCTTTCTCACTCCTGTATGCCTCCTCATCACCATCTGAAATTCTGCCAATAGTAGTTGTGTCATCGGCAAATTTATAGATAGTGTTTGAGCTGCGCCTAGCCACACAGTCATGGGTGTAGAGAGAATAGAGCAGAGAGCTAAGAACACATCCCTGATGTGCACCAGTGTTGATTGTCAGTGAGGAGGAGACATTATTTCCAATCTGCATGGACTGTGGTCTCCCGGTGAGGAAGTCAAAGATCCAATTGTAGAGGGAGGTACAGAGGCCCAGGTTTTGGAGCTTGTTGATTAGAACTTACGTTTTTTCACTTCAAAACATTAAACTAATTCAAAGAAAGATGCGGGCGTCCAGGAATGCGAGTCTAACTTTAAGTGAGGTGTGCACACATCACACGTAGCTGGATTCACCAATTTTTACATGTAACCCATAATGGATTATTTAAATGAACAAGAATACTTAATCATACATTATGATTGTGTTGAAATTCTGAGCTGCAATCAATAAACTGCAGCTTGACGTAGGTATTACTATTGTCCAGGTGATCCAAGGCCAAGTGGAGAGACGCTGAGATTGTATCTGCTGTAGACCTATTGTGGCGATAGGCAAATTGCAGTGGGTCCAGGTCCTTGCTGAGATAGGAGTTGAATCTGGCCATGACCAACCCCTCAAAAGCACTTCATCACAGTCAATGTGAGTGCCACTGGATGATAGTCATTGAGGCAGCTCACTCTGCTCTTCTTGGGCACTGGTATGATTGTTGCCCTTTTGAAGCAGGTGGGAACCTCCAATTGATCCAATGAGGGATTGAAGGTGTCCTTGAACACCCTCTGCCAGTTGGTTGCCACTGGTTTTCAGAGCCCTACCAGGTACACCATCAGGGCCTGATGCCTTGCGATGTTTCACCCTCCCGAAAGATCTCTTGTTGACCAAGAGCTATTGGACCTTGTTGGCTGCATGCCATTTGGGAATGCTGTCTTTTCACCAGAGTGCTGCTAGGCGCAGTTTCCAAGGGGCTGATCAGAGTGTTGTGGGGCCCTTTCATAGAAAGAACTGCCCCGGCTGTCAGAGCAACACTGGGCTTGGCGGTAGCACCACTCTCCGGGGAGCAGACCATGGGAAAACACAACTGTTTCACGAGCTTTCATTACCCACGGAGCACATTTTGGGCAACTGCACTGCTGGCTGCTGTGCAGGGGTCACTCTGGCGTTATGACATGGCACGGTGGTGCAGCAGTTTGCATATCACTTTACACTGCCAGTGATCACCGATCATGGTTCAATTCCCACCGCTGTCAGTAAGGAGTTGTACATCTTCCTCCAGGTGCTCTGGTTTTCTCCCAAAGTCGTAGGGATAAGGGGTGGTAAGTTCTGCGCATGCTACGTTGGCACTTGGTGACACTTGCGAGCTTTCCCCAGCACAATCCTCCCTAATTCAGCTTGAAACCAATGATGGCACTTCACTACATGTGACAAATAAAGCTAAGCAAAGTCTTTTGCTTGTACACCATTGTCATTTCAAGATTCAAGACAGTTTATTGTCATTCTTCTGTCACGAGTGTAAAGGAGAACAAAATGTTATTCTGGATCCAATGTGACATAGAAAACACCTGAAGCATAACAAGCACAATGGTATAAAGGCAATCCTATAAAACACAATGTACGAGTAACTGTGGAGTGTGGTCTGTGGCGACGCTCGACAGTGTGTATGTTATTGTTTCAATGTTGTATTTACCTGAGCTATTTTGGAAAGCCTCATTGCACTCAGACCCCCTACCTTGACGAGCTTGCTGTCGTCCCTTCTCCTCGAGTGCTGCAAGGACTCCAAGTGATGTCGTGCACAGTCATAGTCAACAAGTTTCCTGCTGCGCTTTGCGATTCGAGTCTGGTTAAGTGAGAACAGAACCGTTATTAACACCAAAAATCATCACGCAGATGGTGCATCTTACACCCGACCGTGACACGAGATATATCATTGGCCACCGATGAGAAGAACCATCGACTGTGCTCGACACGAGAAGTTATAGAACATGGAACATTACAGCACATTACAGGTCCTTCGGCCCGCAGCGATTAGATCAATCTAACCCTTCCCTCCTACATAGACTAGTCCTGATGAAGGGTCCCAGCTCAAAAGGCCGTCTGTTTATTCCCCTCCTTGTTGTCTGACCATCTGATTTCCAGAATCTCTTGTGTTATGACTCTATTTTTCTGTCATCCATGTGCCTATCTAAGAGCTTTTTAAATGTCCCTAATGTATCTTCCTCTACCACCACCCCGGAAGGGCCTTCCACACACCCACCATTCACTGTGTAAAAATACTTACCCCTGACACCCCTCCTGTACCTTCATCCAGTCACCTTAAAGTTATGCCCCCCGATATTAGCCATTTCTGCCCTGGGGGAAAAATCTCTGGCTATCCACTCTATCTATGCCTCTTATTATCTTGAACATCTCGGTCAAGTCACCTCTCATCCTCCTTTGCTCCAAAGCATAAGCCCTAGCTCACGCAACCTAGTTAGTTTAATGTTACTGCCTGATAAGATTCAGATTTGGTTATCACGTGAACATCGAAGTGAAATGTGTTGTTCGCATTAACAACCAACGCAACCAAAGGACGTGCTCAGGGTAGTCTGCAAGTGTTGCCACAAACCCTGGCACCAACATAGCATGGCCACAATGCACAGCAGAACAACACACATCACAAGCAACAACGCAACGATGGTCAATAAATGGGATAAAATATTTAGGTATTAGAGTTGATAATGATGTAAAAAATTTATATAAACAAAATTATTTGCCATTATTAAAAAAAAATAAAAGAGGATCTTGATAAATGGATGACGTTACCAATAACATTAATAGGTAGAGTTAATGTTGTAAAAATGAATATATTTCCTAGATTGCAATATTTATTTCAAACTTTACCAATACAATTACCTCAAAAGTTTTTTCAAGAACTGAATAAATGTGTAAGGAAATTTCTTTGGAAAGGAAAGATGTCAAGAATATCATTGGAAAAATTGACATGTAAATTTGATTTAGGAGGGTTACAACTTCCAAATTTTAAGAATTATTATAAAGCAAATCAACTTAGATTTATTGCATCTTTTTTTGATGAAGAAAAACCGGCATGGATTAGAATAGAATTAGATAAGATAGGAGAAAACATACCGGAAGATTTTATATATAAATGGGAATCCAAATGGATACGGGAAAAAAAAGAATCTCCTATATTAAGACACTTGATTGATTTATGGAATAAGGTAAATATGGACGATGAGATAAAGAAATCTTTATTAGCAAAAAGAACTTTAATTCAAAATAGGCTTATTCCTTTTACAATGGATAATAAACTTTTACATAATTGGTTCCAAAAGGGGATTAAATATATAGGTGATTGTTTTGAAGGAGGTATATCGATGTCATTTGATCAATTAAAAAATAAATATAAAATATCAAATAACACTCTTTTCTGTTATTTTCAATTAAAAGCTTATTTACGAGAAAAGCTGGGTCAAACAATGTTGATACCAAAACCTAGTGAAATAGAAATATTAATTCACAAAGGAAAAATTTAAAAATTTACATCTTGTATGTATAATTTGATTCAAAAACAGACAATTAAATCAGGAATTCATAAATCAAGACAAAAATGGGAATCTGATTTGAATGTTAAAATTGATGGAAAAAACTGGTCAAGATTATGTTCTGATAGTATGAGAAATACAATAAATGTTCGACTTAGATTAATACAATATAATTTTTTACATCAATTATATATAACACCACAGAAAATAAATAGATTAAATTCAAATATGTCTGACCAATGTTTTTGATGTAATCAAGAAATTGGTACTTTTTTACATTCTACTTGGTCTTGTTTTAAAATTCAACCATTTTGGATAAATTTAAGACTTTTATTGGAACAAATTACTGGAGTACAACTCCCACACAGTCCACTATTATTTTTATTAGGAGACATTGAAGGGACAATACCGAAACTTAAATTGAATAAGTATCAGAAAAAATTTAATAAAATTGCATTGGCAGAAGCCAAAAAAGTTATCGCAGTTACTTGGAAATCTGATTTATATTTAACTATGGATCGTTGGAATAATGAAATACATAGTTGTATTCCACTTGAAAAAATTACGTATAATCTAAGAAATGAATATGATATATTTTTGAAAATTTGGTTCCCATACTTACAAAAGATAGGATTAAATACCTTTGAAGATAAAATTATAAAGTAATGGGGGAAAGTAAAAATAAATATCAAAATTATTTTGAACTCCATGGAGCATGTGGGGATCCTCTGATATCCAGGCAATCTTTCTCTTCTTTCCTTTTTTTTCTTTCTTTAGATAAGGGTTAAGGGGGGGAAGGTTAATATTATTTTTCTTACTATTTTATCTTCACATTTATTCTTTGTAATTTCTAAAATTTAATAAACAAATTAAAAAAAAGCAACACCGCAACAAGTCGTGAAGGGGAAGAAAGCCTTTCCTGGCCTCAGGAGATGCCAAAACACTTCATTATCCTGAACTAAATACAAAAGCTAGTGATTAATTTAATGAACATAAGAACTTAAGAAATAGGAGCAGGAGTCAGCCATCTGGCCCATTGAGCCTGCCCCGCCATTCAATAAGATCATGGCTGATCTGGCCATGGACTCGTCTCCACCTACCCTGCCTTTTCCCCATAACCCTTAATTCCCCCACTATGCAAAAATCTATCCAACCTTGTCTTAAATATATTTACTGAGGTAGCCTCCACTGCTTCATTGGGCAGAGATTCCACAGATTCACCACTCTCTGGGAAAAGCAGTTCCTCCTCACAGCTATATAAGCTTTATAAGCTTACAGACTCTCACAGCTACCTGGACTATTCCTCTTCCCACCCTGTCTCTTGCAACAATGCTATCCCCTTCTCACAATTCCTCCGTCTCCGCCGCATCTGCTCTCAGGATGAGGCTTTTCATTCCAGGACGAAGGAGATGTCTTCCTTTTTTAAACAAGTCCTTTTTCTTCCACCATCAACTCTGCTCTCAAATGCATCTCTCCCATTTCCCGCACATCTGCCCTCACACCATCCGCCCGCCACCCCACTTGGGATAGGGTTCCCCTTGTCCTCACCTACCACCCCACTAGCCTCCAGGTCCAATGTATAATTATCCATAACTTCCGCCACCTCCAACGGGATCCCACTACCAAGCACATCTTTCCCTCCCCACCTCTTTCTGCTTTCCACAGGGATCGCTCCCTACGCTACTCCCTTGTCCACTCGTCCCCCCATCCTTCCCACCGATCTCCCTCCTGGCACTTATCCTTGTAAGCGGAACAAGTGCTATACCTGCCCTTACACTTCCTCCCTCACCACCATTCAGGGCCCCAGACAGTCCTTCCAGGTGAGGTGACACTTCACCTGTGAGTTGGCTGGTGTGGTATACTGCGTCCGGTGCTCCCGGTGTGGCCTTTTATATATTGGTGAGACCCGACGCAGACTGGGAGACCGTTTCGCTGAACACCTACGCTCGGTCCGCCAGAGAAAGCAGGATCTCCCAGTGGCCACACATTTTAATTCCATGTCCCATTCCCATTCTGATATGTCTATCCATGGCCTCTTCTATTGTCAAAATGAATCCAAACTCAGGTTGGAGGAACAACACCTTATATACCAGCAGGGTAGCCTCCAACCTGATGGCATGAACATTGACCTCTCTAACTTCCGTTAATGCCCCTCCTCCCCTTCTTACCCCATCCCTGACATGTTTAGTTGTTTGTTTTTTTTCTCTCTCTCTGCCCATCACTCTGCCTGTTCTCCATCTCCCTCTGGTGCTCCCCCCTCCCCATTTCTTTCTCCTGAGGCCTCCCGTCCCACGATCCTTTCCCTTCTCCAGCTCTGTATCACTTTCGCCAATCACCTTTCCAGCTCTTAGCTTCACCCCACCCCCTCCGGTCTTCTCCTATCATTTTGCATTTCCCCCTCCCCCCACTACTTTCAAATCTCTTACTATCTTTCCTTTCAGTTAGTCCTGACGAAGGGTCTCAGCCTGAAACGTCGACAGCGCTTCTCCCTATAGATGCTGCCTGGCCTGCTGTGTTCCACCAGCATTTTGTGTGTGTTGTTTGAATTTCCAGCATCTGCAGATTTCCTCGTGTTTCCCCCTCATCTCAGTTTTATATCTGCTCCCCCGAATCTTGAGGCTATGTCCCCTAGTTCTAGTATCACCTATCAGTGGAAATAACTTACCTGCCTCTATCTTATCTATCCCTTTCATAATTTTATATGTTTCTATAAGATCTCCTCTCATTCTTCTGAATTCCAGTGGGTACAATCCCAGGTAACTCAATCTCTCCTCATAGTCTAACCCCCTCATCTCTGGAATCAACCTGGTGAACCTCCTCTGCACCGCCTCCAAAGCCAGTATATCCTTCCTCAAGTATGGAGACCAGAACTGCACACAGTACTCCAGGTGTGGCCTCACCAGTACCCTGTATAGTTGCAGCATAACCTCCCTGTTCTTGAATTCAATCCCTCTAGCAATGAAGGCCAACATCCCATTTTCCTTCTTGATAGCCCGCTGCACCTGCAAAACAATCTTTTGTGATTCATACACAAGCACTCCCAAGTCCCTCTGCACAGCGGCATGCTGCAATCTTTTACCATTTAAGTAATAATCTGCTTTTCCATTTTTCCTTTAGAAAATCAGAAGGCAGCTTGTGCACAGTGATAACTCCGCTAATAGAAATCCGATTACCCTAGAAATCCTAATGGTTTGGCACCTTGCTCGCCAATTAATCTTGCCTATATTTCCCATTCATTCAGCAGGACTCTGGTTCTCAGGCTCCCCATCCAGTCACTGGGGCTCTGATTCCCACATTTCCTGAATTCCCTGTTCGTTCATCAGGATCCCTGAACACCCACCATGGACCTGGTTTTTATTTATTATTTAGAGATACAGCACAGAATAGGCCCTGCCAGCCCACCAAGCCTTGCCACCCAGCAACACACCGACTTAACCCTAGCCTAGTAACAGGACAATATGACAATAACTTACAAACCGGTGCATCTTTGGACTGTGGGAGCAAACTGGAGCACCTGGAGTAAACCCCATGGTCACAGGAGGAATGTACAAACTACGTATCTTACAGAGATGCCAGAATTGAACTCTTGACTTGGAGAACAAATACGAAAGATTAAAAATAATAATAGCAGTAATATATAATAAACGTGAGATGAGATGGATACTGCTGTCATAGGAAAGCAGCATCAATCATCAGAGATCCTTACCACCCAGGCCGTGCTACTTTCTTGCTACTGTCATCACACTGAAGGGTCAAGAGCCTCAGGACTCACCCCACCAGGTTCAAGAACAGTTACTACCCCTTAACTATCCGGCTTTTGAACAAAAGGGAATAACTACGCTTGTCCATCCTTTGAGATGTTCCCACAACTAATGATCTCACTTTAAGGACTCTTTATCTTGTTACTTCATGTTCTCATTATTTATTGCTATTTATTTATATTTGCCTTTGCGCAGTTTGTTGAATTCTGCAGTCTAGTTGATCTTTCATTGATACTGTTTACAGTTGCCATTCTATAGATTTGCTCAATATTCCTGCAGGAGAAGAAATCTCAGGGTTGTATATGGTGACATATATGTACATTGATTAAAAAATTTACTTTGAACTTTACTTTGTAGAGTCCTTGAAAATGAGTCCATAGATTGTGGAAACAGTACAGTGATGGGGCACGTGAACTTGAGTGAAGTCGTCCCACTGGTTCAAGAGCCTGATGATTGAGGGGTAATAATTTCTTCCACACTCCAGAGAATAAAGTCCTAATTTATTCAACCTTCCCATATAACTCGGGCCCTCAAATAACGGCAAAATCCTTGTAAATTTTCTTTGCACTCTTTCAATCTTATTTTCATCTTTCCTGTCAGTAGGAGCACAGAACCGCACACAATATTCCAAATGAGACCTCACCGATGTCTTATTCAACTTCAACATAACATCCCACCTCCTGCACTCAATACTCTGATCTATGAAGGCCAATGCAACAAGAGTTTTCTTTAAGACCCTATCTGCCTGTGACACCACTTTCAAGGAATTACGGACCTGTATTCCTGAATTCCTGTATGCCCAGATCACTCTGCTGTACCATTCACTTGGTAGTTCATGTCGAATGTCGTTTTGAAATGCAGGAACGTTGTTATGAAGGCACGCAGATTTGCAAAACAGCAAACAAGAAGTGAGGAACTTGCCAGTGGCCAAACGTTTTAATTCCGAATCCCATTCCCATTCTGACAGTTCAGTCCACGTTCTCCTCTACTTTTACGATGAGGCCACCCTCAGGGTAGAGTAGCAACACCTTTATTCTGTTGGGTAGCCTCCAACCTGATGGCATGATTTTCATTTTTTATTCTAGTTAAATGTTTTCACTCTTCTATTCCCCACTCTGGCCTTTTACCTCTTCTCACTTGCCTATCACCTCCCCCTGGGTCCCCTCCTCTTTTCTCCTATGGTCCACTCTCCTCTCCGAGCAGATTCCACTGGCACCTTACTATTCCCACCCATCTGGCTTCTCCTATCACCTTCGAGTGATCCTCTTTCCCTCCCCCACCTTTTCATTCTGGTGCCTTCCCCCTCCCTTTCTGGTCCTGAGGATCTCAGCCCAAAACATCGACTGTTTGTTTCCTTGGGTGCTGCCCAACTCTGTGTGTGTGTGTGTGTGTGTGTGTGTGTGTGTGTGTGTGTGTGTGTGTGTGTGTGTGTGTGTGTGTGTGTGTGTGTGTGTGTGTGTGTGTGTGTGTGTGTGTGTGTGTGTGTGTGTGTGTGTGTGTGTGTGTGTGTGTGTGTGTGTGTGTGTGTGTGTGTCTTTGGATTTCCAGCATCTGCAGACGTTCTTGTGCTGGTGAAGATGAGTAATGATTTACTTTGTCTTAGAGTACTTTAGAAAGACGAGTGTTGGCCAGTGACTGAGTAGCTGGAAGCACTGCAAGCTCGATTGACTCAGTGATTCATTCAGAACATGAGAGTGCCAACAGTGTAGCACCCTTCAGTGCTGATGTATGGCAATGAAATATCACAAGCTCCATTAACTCATACTTGGCAAAGTGGACAATGTGGGTGTAGAACGCAAACGGAAACCAGCGTGCTCACAATTTAAATAAAAGATGCATCACCCCCGGAGGATTAGAACATCAAGCATAAAACACTAAGGCATGGTACAGGCCCTTCGGCCCACAATACTGTGCAGACCTTCTATTTTATTTATTTAGTGATACAATGTGAAGTGGGCCCTTTGGACCCTTCAAGCCATGCTGCCCCAGCACCCGCCCGCAAACCCCATTAACCCAAACCTAATTACAGGAGAATTTATAACGACCAATTAACCTACCACGTATGTCTTTGGACTGTGGGAGGAAACTGGAGGAGATTCTACAGGGAGAAGGTACAGAGACTCTTTACAGAGTGGCGCTGGAGTTGAACCCATGAACTCTAACACCCCGATCTGTAATAGCATCTCACCAACTGCTATGTTACTGTAGCACTCTACCATTTTATCCTAGTCTAAGGTCAATCTAACCCTTCCTTCCGAGATAACCCACAGTTTTCTATCATCCAAGTGCCTCTCTAAGAGCTCGTTAAATGCTTCTAATGTGTGTGTCTCTACCACCAGGGTGTTCCACGCATTCACAATTCTCCTTTCTAAAAACTTGACTCTGACATTCCATAAGACCAGAAGACCATACCACATAGAAGCAGGATTAGGCATTCACTCTGTCCAGGCCTTTCAACATTCAAAAGGCTTCAATGAGATCCCCCCCCATCCTTCTAAATTCTAGCGAGCACAGACCAAGAGCCATCAAACATTCCCCGTATGATAACCCTTTCATTCCTGGAATCATCCTTGTGAACCTCCTCTGGACCCTCCCCAATGCCAGCACATCTTTACTTAGATGAGGAGCTCAAAACTGTCCACAATACTCAAGGCAAGGCCTCACCAGTGCCTGTTAAAGCCTCAGGATCACATCCCTGCTCTTGTATTCCAGACCTCTTGAAAGGAATGCTAACATGGCATTTACCTTTCTCACCACCAACTCTAAATGCAAGTTAACTTTTAGGGTGTTCAGCACAAAGACTTCTAAGTCCCTTTACATCTCAGATTTTTGGATTTTCTCCCCATTTAGAAAATAGTCTGCACATTTATTTCTATTAATAAAGAACATAATCATGCATTTTCCAACATTGTATTTCATTTGCCACTTTCTTGCCCATTCTCCTAATCTGTCTAGGTCCTTCTGCATCCTACCTGTTTCCTCAACACTACCTGTCCCTCCACCAATCTTCATACCATCTACAAACTTGGCAACAAAGCCATCTATTCCATCATCTAAATCATTGATATACAGCATAAAAAGAAGTGGTCCCGAATCTGACCCCTGCAGAACACCACTAATCACTGGCAGCCAACTAGAAAAGGATCCTTTTATTCCCACTTGCTGCCTCCTACCAGTCAGCCAATGCTCTTACCATTTTAGTAATTTTCCTGTAATACCATGGTTTCTTAACTTGGTAAGACAGTTAGACGAGAAGCTAGACTGGACTGCCAACACAGATGCCTTGTGCAGGAAGGCACATAGTCGACTGTACTTCCTAAGAAGGTTGGCGTCATTCAATGTCTGTAGTGAGATGCTGAAGATGTTCTATAGGTCAGTTGTGGAGAGCGCCCTCTTCTTTGTGGTGGCGTGTTGGGGAGGAAGCATTAAGAAGAGGGACGCCTCACGTCTTAATAAGCTGGTAAGGAAGGCGGGCTCTGTCGTGGGCCAAGTACTCGAGAGTTTAACATCGGTAGCTGAGCGAAGGGCGCTGAGTAGGCTACGGTCAATTATGGATAACTCTGAACATCCTCTACATAGCACCATCCAGAGACAGAGAAGCAGTTTCAGCGACAGGTTACTATCGATGCAATGCTCCTCAGACAGGATGAAGAGGTCAATACTCCCCAATGCCATTAGGCTTTACAATTCTACCGCCAGGACTTAAGAACTTTTTAAAAGCTATTATTAATGCTTTTTGAGATAGTGATTTAGATGCATATCATATTTTTTACTGAGTTAAGTATTGTATGTAATTAGTTTTGCTACAACAAGTGTATGGGACATTGGAAAAAAAGTTGAATTTCCCCATGGGGATGAATAAAGTATCTATCTATCTATCTAAGCAGCCTCATGTGCTACACCTTGTTAAAGGCCTTCTGAAAGTCCAAATATATGACATCCATTGCATCCCTTTTATCTATCCTACTTGTAATCTCCTCAAAGAATTCCAACAGGTTCTTCAGGCAGGATTTTCCCTGAAGGAAACCATGTTGACTTTGTACTATCTTGTCCTGTGTCACCAAGTACTCTATCACCTCATCCTTAACAATTGATTCTAATATCTTCCTAACCACTGAGGTCAGGCTAACTGGTCTATAATTTCTTAAAGAGTGGAGTGACATTTGCAATTTCCAAGTCCTCTGTTACCATGCCAGAGCCCAGAGATTTTTGAATGATCATTTCTAATGCCACCACAATCTCTAAAGCTACCTCTTTCAGAACCCTCGGGTGCAGTTCCTCTGGTCCAGGTGACTTATGTACCTTTAGGTCTTTCAGCTTTTTGAGCACCTTCTCCCTTGTAATAGTAACTGCCCCCACTTCTCTTCCCTCACACCCTTCAACACCAGAAACACTACTAGTGTCTTCCACTGTGAAGACTGATGCAAAATACTCATTTAGTTCATCTGCCATCTCCTTGGCCCCTGTTATTATTTCTCCGGCCTCATTTTCTAGCGGTCTTATATCCACACTCCTATCTTTTATTTTTTACATACTTGAGAAAAGCTTTTTCCACCCACTTTGATACTGTTGCTAACTTGCTTTCATATTTCATCTTTTTCCCCTAATGATTCTTTTAGTTGCTTTCTGTAGTTTTTTAAAAAGCTTCCCAGTCGTTGATCTTCCCAGTAATTTTTGCTTTACTGTATGCCCTCTCTTTTGCTTTTATTTAACTTTGACTTCCCTTGTCAGCCGTGGTTGTACTATTTTACCATTTGAGTACATCTTCGCTTTTGGAATACATCTATTCTGCAGCTTCTTCATTTTCCCCAGAAACTCACGCCATTGCTGCTCTGCCGTCATCCCTGCCAGCATCTCCTTCCAATTTACTTTGGCCAACTCCTCTCTCATACCACTGTAATTTCCTTTACTCCACCGAAACACTGCTACGTCAGACTGCACTTTCTCGCTATCAAATTTCAAGTTGAACTCGATCATATTGTGATCACTGTCTCCTAAGTGTTTTAAGCTCCTTAAGCTCCCTAATCAACTCCGGTTCACTACGTAACATTCAATCCAGTGTTGCTGTTCCTCTAGAAGGCTCAACGACAAACCGCTGTAAAAATCTATCTCTTAGGCATTCAGCAAACTCACTCTCGAGATCCATTACCAACCTGATTTTCCCAATTGACCTGCATGTTGAAATCTCCCGTGAAATTGCCCTTTTGACACACCTTTTTTATTTCCTGTTGTAATCTGTGGTCCATATCCCAAATACTTTTGGGAGGCCTGTATAAAACTGCCATCAGGGTCCTTTTACCCTTAACTCAACCCACAAGGATTCAACATCTTCCAATCCCATGGCACACATCTTTCTACTGATTTGATTCTCCCTATACTTTCCTCCAATCACCTGAAAAATATGTCCCCTTATATTAACCATTTTCTCCCAGGGTGAAAGCTATTCTCTAAGACTTGAAGCAAGCCAGGCCTCGGTGAAAAATACTTTAGCCAATGGATTTACAGATTAGATTAAAGATTTGCTATTTCACTTTGATCAGTTGCTAAATATTGATCTGTGGGGCCAAGGACAGAACAGCAGCATTTCAATTATGATTAGAGTCAGACCAGTGTGGGAAGATGTACCATCGATATCCGGTATAAAACTGGACATTACAACACTACCTGAATGAACGGCCACTTTGGAAGGAGAGAAACAGGATAACAGCTGTTCCCAGATTTTTATTCTGGAAATGTGGATCTGACCTATACCAGCACAAGGTGTGAGTCCTATACTGGTACAATAACGTGTAGGTTGGGGTGGAGGTGGGGTGGAGAAGATGGGGATAGTTAATAGGATTACAGAAGAACCATTTAGGATCCCTATAACACCGTAAGACTATATCGGAGCAGGATTAGACCATTTGGCTAATCAAGTCCGCTCCACCATTCAATCATGGCTGATCCATTTCCCTCGCCTGTCTTCTCCTTTTAACTTTTCACACCCTGACTAATCAAGAACCTATTGTCCTCTACTTTAAATATAACCAATGACTTGGCCTCCACTGCTGCCTGTGGCAATGAATTCCTCAGATTTACCACTCTCTGACTAAGGAATTTCATTTCATCTCCGTACTAAATGGATGTCCCTCTATTCTGAGGCTGGTCCCTCTGGTCCTAGACTCCCCCACTATAGGAAACATCCTCTCCACATCCATTCTATCAAGGCCTTTTATGCTTTGGATGGGTTTCAATGAGGTGACCCCTCATTTTCTTGAATTCCAAGGAGTACTGGCCCAGAACCATCAAGTACTCCTCATATCATAAGCTTTTCATTCCCAGGAACATTCTGGTCACCTCCTTTGAACCCTCTGCAATGTCAACACATCCTTTCTTAGATATGTTGTCCAAAGCTTTATAGATTCTCACATTACACCCTTGCATTTATATTCCAGTCCTCTCGAAACGAATGCTAACATCGGATTTGCCTTCCTCGCCACAGACTCAAGCTGCAAATTAACCTTTCGGGTTACAAACTACCTACAAATTAACCTGTAGGATATGCTTTGGTGGTTGGCATGGACGATAGAAGAACGACCTCTTTCTCTGCTGTACTACTGTGATTTTGGAGGGGAAAGGTTTGAAAGTGGAGGGAAGTGGTGGTTGGGGGCATTGTGTTTGAAGTGCGGCTGCAGGTTAGACATAGTTACAAGATAAGGAACTGCCAAGGTGTGTAGGAACTTTTCACGGGTGATGGTGACTCTCTGGAGTTCTCTACCCCACAGTGTTGCTAAGGTCAATGACTGGATGTACTTCACTAAGAAGCTGCTTTGAAAGATTGCTTAACTGAAGCTATGTGTGACCTACACACATGAACAGGCATTAAGTCCTGGGGATGGTTAACCATGTTCATACTGAATGGCAGGGTGGGAAAGGATTGAGAGGCCAGGTTCAAAGTTCAATGTAAATTCATTATCAAAATACATGTATTGTATTGAGTGGTGGGATAGAGATACGTCTCTACCAAAGGAAGTGCAAGATGCCCCTTCCCTCCACTAGCCTGCAAGCTCACCCCTGGACAAGGTGCAGCACCTGCTTAGCCCCCCCGCCACCCCGATCAGGGTCACATTAAGCCATGGGAGCAGGTAGTGGATGGTCGTATGAGCAGTTGGTGCATATCACAAGTCCTGGTTATGTGACTGCTGATGCCAGGTAGACAGGCTCTGGAGAGTATTGATAATGGCTAGAGTCACCCATCTTGTAAAGACATGCTGCCAGAAGCCAATGGCAAACCACTTCTGTAGAAAAATTTGCCAAGTACTATCATGGTCATGGAAAGACCAAGGTCGCCCACGTCATACAACACAGCACGTAACAAACAAACGGTATATTGTATGTCACCATATACTACCCTGAGTTCACGTTCCTGTCGGCATTCACAGAGAAATACAGTAGGATCAATGAAGAACTAAACACAAGTAGAGACTGTCATGTAACCAATGTGCAAAAGAAGACAAACTCTGCAAATACGAAAAAAAATAGCAATATAGCTGCAAAAAGTGATACCAAATCAAAACAAACAAATTTCTGCCTGCCTGTGACCTCAGACGGAGTTGTTGTACTTGCATGACACACCCATTGCTCCAATGATCTGCCACAGACTGTGGTGGAGGCCATGTCCATGGATATAGTTAAGGCAGAAGTTGGTCTTTTCCTGATCAATCAGGGCATCAAAGGATATGGCGAGAAGGCAGGTGTATGGGCTTGAGTGGGATCCGGGACTAGCCGTGATGGAATGGTGGAGCAGACTCGATGGGCTGAATGGCCTAATTCTGCTTGTATGCCTTAAGGACTTATGGTCTTATGTTTGCTCTAAAGAGTCAAATTCCCTATTCTGATCCTTTATTAGCCATTAGCAAACATACAATTAAGTATTATTGAGCGTTGTCTCGACGGTCGGCAAAGGTATAACCTCTGCTGGTCCCAAGCTATGGACTGCCATGAAGTAAGGAAGAATACGTAACTGATTCCCTTCGCTTTTACCATGTCCTCACTCATGTGACTCGTTACCATAATAAATGCACAGTACAGAATACGTGGCTCCTACAAATAATAATTATAAATAAATAAGTAACCAAACAAACAAAAGTGAGAACTTGGGTTGTAGAGTCCTTGAGGTGGCTGTCAGCTGCTTCCATTTTCCCACGTTCTGTTGTGGGTAAACAGTTGTGGGATGGAGCTGCTGGTTGGTGGGCAGAAGATGGTAGCTGGTGGTAGGAGATGTCCTCTGATTAAAGTGGTGCTTGGAGAACAGCTAACTTCACTCCCCACAACTCTGAACTGTTTCTGTGACCTACAGATTCACTTTCAAGGACACTACAACTCATGTTCTCAATATTATTTATTTTATTTGCACAGTTTGTCTTCTTTTGCACGCTGATTGTGTTGTCAGTCTTTGTTTATGTATAGTTTTTCATAAATTTTATTGTGTTCTTTATTTTTCCTGTAAATGCCTGCAAGAAAATGAAACATTAAGGTTGTAAATGTTAACATCCATGTACTTTGATAATAAATTGACTTTGACGTTTAAGATTGTGGCAGCTATACACCCAGCGACCATATCATTAGGTAAAGGAGTAGAACCCGGTGTGGTCTTCTGCTGCTGTGGTCCATCCATTTCAAGGTTTGACATGATACGTGTTCAGAGATGTTCTTCTGCCCACCACTGTTGTTAACAAATGGTTATCTGAGTTACTGTCACCTTCCTGTCAACCTGAACAGGTCTGATCTCTCTCATTAACAAGGTATCTTTCCTCAGAACAGCCACCAATCTCTGTAAACTCTACAGACAGTTGTGCATGAAAATCGCAGGAGATCAGTGGTTTCTGAGATACTCAAACCACCCCATCTGGCACCAAAATTCATTCCACGGCCAAAGTCACTTAGATCACATTTCTCTCCCATTCTGATGTTTAATCTGAAGAACAACTGAACTGAACCTCTTGACCATGTCTGCAATGAGTTGCTGCCACATGATTGGCTGATTAGGCAGATGCTGGAGACCCAGAGCAACACACGCAAAATGCTGGACGAACTCAGCAGGTCAGGCAGCATCCATGGAAATGAATAGATAGTTGTCATTTCAGGCCATTCTTCAGGACCAAGGAGGAAGAGGGAAGATGCCAGAATGGAAAGGTTTGAGGAAGGGAAGGAGGCTAACAGGAAGGCAATAGATAAAGCCAGATACATTAACGAAACAGGTGTGCAGGTGTACATAATAAAGTGGCCTCTAAGTATAGATGTGCTTTGATAATAAATTTATACTGAACTTTGAGATAGTGCAGATAATATTTAATCTCAGGATACAAATCGTTAAATATTTAGTAAGAGCTATTTCACTTTGGCATATCTTGTAAAATAGGCAATATCTAATTAGTTCCCTGATGTAGATCTCCCAGTTTTCATCTGTGTCAGCTTGATAATTACTAGGACAAGAATCCAAGGAGAAGCTGATCACTATCATCTGTTCCACAACAGTGTCTGAGGACAAAATCACTCTCTGAGTGACGTGGAGATTTTCAGAGGAGGTCACCGGCGTTGATTGATACTGACATTGGTGAGGATTCAGAGAAGATTCATAAGAATAATTCCAGGGATGAAAGGGTTACCATATGAGGAATGTCTGGCAGCTCTTGGGCTGTATTCCCTGGAGTTCAGGAGAATGAGGGGCAATCTCATAGAAACATTCCGAATGTTAAAAGGCCTGAACAGATTAGATATGGCAAAGTTATTTCCCATGGTAGGGGATTCTAGGACAGGAGGGCACAACTTCAGGATTGAAGGATGTCCTTTTAGAACTGAGATGCGCAGAAATTACTTTAGTCAGAGGGTGGTAAATCTGTGGAATTTGTTGCCACGAGCGGCTGTGGAGGCCAGGTCATTGGGTACATTTAAGGCAGAGATGGATAGGTTCTTGATTAACCCAAGGCATCAAAGGGTATGGGGAGAAGGCAGGGGAGTGGGGATGACTGGAAGAATTGGATCAGCCCATGATTGAATGGCAGAGCAGACTTGATGGGCTGAATGGCCTACTTCTGCTCCTATATCTTATGGCCTTATGGTCATTGTAATCAGACCTTACCTTAATATCAGGAAACTGCCCCAAGTACGTGTCCAGCGTTAACAAAGCCTGGTCAACCAGCTTCTGGTGAAAGTCTGCCCACAGTGAATCAGAATTCTGAGAAGTAATGGAAGAACTCCTGAGAATTTATAATGACAACAATATAAATTGCATCTAGATCCAAATGTCAGAATCAGAAACAGATCTATTATCACTGACATATATTACTAAATTTATTGTTTAGCAGCAGCAGTGGAGTACAATATATAAAATACACTATAAATTACAATAAGAAATATATATTAAATATAAATAAGTAGGAGATCCTGTTCTGAGCTCAGCATGTAAGTGGAATTATGAAGAAAGCACAGCAGCACCTCTACTTCCTTAGGAGTTTGTGAAGATTTGGCATGACATCTAAAGTTTTGAGAAATTTCTATAGATGTGTGGTGGAAAGTACATTGATTGGCTGCATCACAGCCTGGTATGGAAACACCAATGCCCTTGAATGGAAAATCCTACAAAAAGTAGTGAATACAACCCAGTCAATCATGGTAAGGTCCTCCCAATCATTGAGCACATCTACATGAAGTGCTGACACAGGAAAGCAGCATCCATCATCAGGAACCCCCAACTGCTGTTTTCAGGAAGAAGGTACAGGGGCCTCAGGACTCACACCACCAGGTTCAGGAACAGTTATTACCCCTCAACCATCAGGCTCTTGAACCAAAGGGGATAACTTCACCCAACTTCACTTGTTCCATCACTGAACTTTTCTCATAAACAATGGACTCGCATTCAAGGACTCTTCATTTAATTTTTTAAAATATTTATTGCTTATTTATTTATTATTATTGTTTCTTTCTTTTTGTAGTTACACAGTTTGTTGTCTTTTGAACACCGAGTTGGTGCAGTCTTGCATTGATTCTATTATTGTTATTACTCTGTTATGGATTTATTGAGTATGTCCACAGGAAGATGAATCTCAGGGTTGCATATGGAGACACATATGTACCTTGTCAATATATTTACTTTGAACTTTGACCATAAAGAGAGGAAAAATGATGAGGTAGTAGTCATGGATTCATAGTCTGTTCAGAAATCTGATGGTGGAGAAGGAGAAGCTGTTCCTAAAATGTTGAGTGTGGGTCGTCAAGCTCCTGTTCCTCCTCCCTGATAGCAATGAGAAGGTGACATGTGCTGGGTGGTGGGAGTCAGGAAGATAAGAATTAATTTAGAGACAAGTAGCTAAGTAAATGATTGGACTTGATACACCATCAGATTTCTGAATGGTCCATGAACCCATGAAAGATAATTCACTATTCACCTTTTTCACTATTTAGTTATCTTTGTAACTTATAATAACATCCATTGCCACAAAACAACAAATTCCTCTCAAAGCTAATCAATAAGCTCCAAGATCTTGGCCACAATACCTTCTTTTGCAATTGGATCCTTGATTTCCTTACTTCCTAATCAGTTTGCATTGGCAAGAACATGTCCTTCGTGACCTCCGTCAGCACAGGTTGCCCACAGGCTGTGTGCTTATCCCCCTGCTCTACTCGCTTCCCACTGTGTGGCTAAGTATAGCATCAACATCATACAGAAGTTTGCTGATGACAGCATTGTTGTTGGCCGAATCAAAGGTGGTGATGAATCAGCAGATAGGAAGGATATTGGAAATCTGCTGAGTGATGCAATAACAATAATCTCTTACTCGGTGTCTTCAAGACCAAGGAGCTGATTATTGACTTTTGAACTTTGAACTTTAGGTCAGTGATAATAAACTTGACTCTGATTCTCACATGTACAGAAGTACAGAGGAAAGCTGCATCATGCATATTGTTCGCACAGATACACAAACAAACGGCGATGCATAAAAGTTGTGCTAATTAATTTTAACACAGGAAGGCATCAGCAGCTGGCTGTTATTAATTTACAGTTGCTTTAACACACAGAATGACGGGGATACAGGCTGGACATTTGGGTCTGTATGACAATTCAACATTACTCCCCCGTTTGCCAGCATAAGAGTGAGGAATAGTGATCTCTAGGACTTCACATCCTTTGAAGAACTTTCTTCCCAAAACACAAAGACAGAGACAGCAGGTGAAATCTGTGACTGTTTCCTTTCCTTGCTGGCTATGTAACCTCAGTATTCAATGAGCATGGTTAACCTTTACTTGCCCTTTAGCTTCTGAAGAAAACCACTCACTGGTACCTCACCATTCTCAAACCTTAAGAGCAACAATCAAAGTTTTAAGAACAGCTTCTTCGCCTCTACCATCAAGTTTTCAAATGGTCCATGAACCTATGAACAATACTTTGCTATTCAACTGTTTCACTACTTACTATTTTTGTAAGTTGTAGTAATTTTTTTGTCCTGCATTGTACTGCTGTCCCAAAAACAGTAAGTTTCACAACATATACCAGTAATAATAAGCCTGATCGCGATGCTATCTTCCAAAAATCAACCAAATTTGGACAATAATTCTGATGCTTCCTTCCTAAGGATCACTAATATTGGACAATATTTCTGATGCTATCCACTGAAGGTTTACTGACTTTTGGAAAACAATTCTGATACGGTCTTCCAAAGGACCAACAAATGTAGACAATAATTCTGATGCTATCTTCCCAAAAGTCACAAATATTTGACAATAGGTCTGAATCCTATTTTATTGCGGCGAGAGTGTTTCTCCTAAGGACCAACAACTGTAGACAATAATTCCAATGCTATCTTTCCAAGGACTGACAAATATGGACAATAAGCCTGATGCTATTGTCCCCAAGGACAGCAAAATTCGGACAATAATTCTGATACTATCTTCCCAAGGATCACCAACATTGGACAATAATACTGATGTTACCTGCCCAAGGACCACTGAATTTTGGACAATAATTCTGATGCTGTCTTCTTAAGGAACCCTAACTTCCAAGAATAATTCTGATGCTTCCTTCTCAAACACCACTATCTTTGGACAATAGTTCTGATGTTACCTTCCCAAGGACCATCAGCATTGTACAATAATTCTGATGCTGCCATCCCAAACACCACTAACTTCTGTACAATAACTCTTGCCATGTCAGCAATGAGCAACATATAGTGTGCTGAAAACTCAGGATTAATACCACTGTAATGCTTTGTTCACCGGCTCGTGATCATGAGCTTCAGCGTGCAAGCACTCATAATGAATGTGAGGGGCAACTGAAAACATGAGGGGAGCTCATTCACTCAAGGGTGGTGAGAGTGTGGAACAAACTGCCATCTGGAGTGGTTCAATTGCAATAGTTAAGAGAAACTTCAATAGGGGTTGGGAGTGGTATGGTGGGCTATGGTCCGGGTGCAGGTTGATGTGAGTAGGCAGATTAATAGATCTGCAGGGACTAGATGGGCCAAAGGGCCTGTTGTGCTCTATGACACCCTGGAAAACAGTTCACATTTTTCAGAGCCTTGCGAAGACTGGTGATTGTTGGAGGAGCGTATTGAGCTGCAGAGGACAGGTTGGTGGAGGACCTTGGTCTCATGAACATTATGTATAAGGATCGCTGTCTCAGTGCCGCAGTGAATGAAATGATGAATCTCCGCAGCGTGGCTTTCAGCAGGCACAGATAGAAGCAGCTCATCACTGAGGTCTGGATGACCTTGGTTCTGTAGTGTACTTGCCAAAGGTTGAACAGTTTCCTACCTGCTTGGAAGATTACTTCCATTGCCTCGGGGTGTTTGGCTGGAGGTGAGATGAGAAAAATGCTTGCATGCCTGTAGCATTCTCTCAGATCATAGAGTCATAGAGAACTGCAGAGCTGACACAGGCCCTTCAGCCCATCTAGTCTGTACTAAACCATTAATATACCTCATCCCATCAACCTGCATGTGGACCATAGTCCTCCATACCCCTTCCCCTCCGCCCCCCCCCCCATGCACTTCTCCAAATTTCTCAGAAATGTTGCAATCGAACCTCTGGAAGCATGGTCCACACCCTCACTGCTCTCTGAGTGAAGAATTTCCCCCTCATGTTTCCCTGAAACATTTCACCTTTCATCCATAACCATTGACCTCTAGTAGTCTCACCCAACCTCAGCCTGCTTGCACTTACCCTATCTCTATCCCTCATAATTCCATCAAGTCTCCTCTCATTCTCCTACATTCCAGGAAATAAAGGTCAAAGTGTCTCAAGATCTCACAGAACATAGAACATAGAACAATACAGCAGAGTACAGGCCCTTCGGCCCACAATGTTGTGCTGACCCTTAAACCCTGCCTCCCATATAACCCCCCCACCTTAAATTCCTCCATATACCTGTCTAGTAGTCTCTTAAATTTCACTAGTGTATCTGCCTCCACCACTGACTCAGGCAGTGCATTCCACACACCAACCACTCTCTGAGTGAAGAACCTTCCTCTAATATCCCCCTTGAACTTCCCTCCCCTTACCTTAAAGCCATGTCCTCTTGCACTGAGCAGTGGTGCCCTGGAGAAGAGGCGCTGACTGTCCACTCTATCTGTTCCTCTTAATATCTTGTACACCTCTATCATGTCTCCTCCCATCCTTCTTCTCCCCAGAGAGTAAATCCCTAGCTCCCTCTCGAGTAGTGAGTGTTCAGTGAGAGTTATTATTTGCTCAAATCCATTACCACAAACCATGCCTAGCCATCATTTTGTATAAAAAGCCGTTGTGAGGTGAACTGTATCAGATCAATTGAGGGAGGGGATGTGGCAAGTGCGCATGCAGCGTGCAGCCGATCGATTGCCCAGAGAATTGATTGGGCTTATAGGTGGAAAGCACTCTCGTCTTGCGAGGGCTTTCGAGTGCACACTCCCATCTCAGCAGGCTTGGTTCATTGTTCCTGCACTATAAGTTGTCCAGTGTGTACTGTGGCTAACATAACGCATAATCACGCTGCTCCATTGTTGTTCTTCCTCCGCATATACGTGACACTGGTTTATCCCACCTGGGCCCAGTCTTACCTGGCCTAAGGTTTTAATATCGTCCCGGCCATACCACTCAGGCTCATAAACATCATGTAGTGACTCTGTCAGCTTTGTAGAAGCTTCCTGCATTCCTGTGGAAAACAAACAGTTCAGCATATTTACCCAGCATTCACAAAAAGTTAAAATAAAACACTGAAAATGGCTAAAGTAAATTCTGGGTTTAACAAACAGAATTAGAATTAGGTTTAATATCACTGGCATATATGATGAAGTTTGTTGCTTAGTGGCAAAAGTACATTGCAATACAAAGTAATAAAAAACCTGTAGATTACAGTAAGTTCGTTCATTATGTACCGCGTCATATGATGTGGGCGATCACGGTCTTTCCAAAACCATGACTGTTCTTGGCAGATGTTTCTACAGACGTGGTTTGCCGTTGCCTTCTTCTGGCAGTGTATTTACAAGACGGGTTGCCCAGCCATTATCAATACTCTTCAGAGATTGTCTGCCTGGCGTCAATGGTTGTGTAACCAGGACTTGTGATCTGCACCGGCTGCTCATATGACCATCCACCACCTGCTCCCTTGGCTTCATGTGACCCTGATCTGGATGGAGGGGGGTGGTTAATCAGGTGCTACACCTTGCCCAAAGGTGACCTGCAGGCCAACGGAGGGATGGAGCACCTTACACCTCCTTTGGTAGAGATGGATCTCCATCCAGCCCACTCAAAAGAAGTGTGTGTAAATTAAATAAGTAGTGCAAAAACATAAAAAAGTAGTATTCATGGGTTCAATGTCATTCAGAAATCTGATGGCAGAGGGGAAGAAGCTGTTCCTGAATTGCTGAGTGTGTGTCTTCAGACATCTGTACCTCCTCCCTGATGGTAGCAATGAGAAGGGGTATAGCCTGGGTGATGAGGGTCAGTTTGCCTGACTTCAGTGGTTGGGAAGATGCTGGCATCCATTATTAAGGGTACTTGGAGGCAGATGATAAAATCGGCCAAAGTCAGCATCGTTTTCTTAAGGGGAAATCTTGCCTGACAAATCTGTTGGGATTCTTCGAAAAAGTAACAGGCAAGACAAGGTGATGGAGAGTCAGTGTATTTTGTTTACTTGCGTAAGGCGTTGCACATAATATTATTGCATTAGGTGCTGCTAACCAAGATAAGAGTCCATGATATTATTGGAAAGATACTCGCATGGATAGAAGATAAGCTTACCAGGCTTACTAGTAGGAGGCAAAGAATGGGAATACTGTCAAGGGAGCCTTTTCTGGTTGGCTACCGGTGACTAGTGGTATTCCACCAAGGTGGAACCACTTGGAACCACTTCTTTTTATGTTGTATGTCAATAATTGGATGATGAAATTGATGGCTTTGAGGTCATGTTTGTGGACAACGTGAAGATAGGTAGAGGGGCAGGTTGTGTTGAGGAAGCAATGTAGATATTCTGGTTCAATTGCTTTGGAAAACCAGTAACTCTGTCACATTCAGCTGTCAGGATGGTTGAAGTTGTGTTGGATGGACCAAGTATTTCTTTTGATCCACCAATTACTGTCTTTTTAAAGATGATTTAACAACACTATCATTGGTGGGCATGTTACGTAACACAGAAAAAATATCCCCCAGTTGGGCAGTTCCACCTATTTATATAAATTATAAACTGGAAAGATTTTGCAAATGCTGGAAATCCAGAGCAACACACACAAAATGCTGGAGGAACTCAGCAGGTCAGGCAGCATCTGTGGAGAGGAATAAAGAATTGAAGGTTTGGGCTGAGACCCTTTACAGGATTCATGTAAATTGCTCATAAATTAACAGATGGGCTGATTACAGGAAAAGGCCATTCTCATTAATTATCTCTGTTCTGAGAAAAGAATATTCTGAACATTAATCAGTTAACAGATCTAAATAATCATCGATTCGCCCTTTAGAATATCAACACATCATAGGTATAGAGAGTACTGGGGTGGAGATGCATCTCTACCAAAGGAGGTGTAAGGTGCTCCTTTCCTCTGCTAGCCTGGGCAAGTGTAGCATCTCGTTAGCCCCCGATCAGGGTCACATGAAGCCATGGGAGCAGGTGGTGGATGGTTGTAAGAGGACATGGTGCCTATCACATCTTCTGATTGTGTGAACACTGACGCCAGGCAGAGAATCTCTGAAGAGTATTGATAATGGCTGGAGTCACCCGTCTTGTAAAGACACTGCCCAAAAGAAGACAATGGCAAACCACTTCTGTAGAAAAATTTGCCAAGAACAATCATGATCATGGAAAGGCCACAATCACCTACGTCATGACATGGTACATAATGAATGAACAATTGGAGAGAAACAGTTTAGGGGTCTAATACTGCAGTTTCAGGGTAATTTACTGAGCTGAACTGTTCATAAACAACATGATATTTCTCATCAGGAGGAAATCAATGTCCTAACTGATGACATTACATTTTTGCTTGCTTGAAAACATCTTTTATTCCTACAAAGTGTTAATAACTTAAGCTACCCCCAAAACCTGTAAGGAGTTTGTACATTCTCCCCATGACTACATGGGTTTCCTCCGGGTGCTCCAGTTGCCTCCCACATCCCAAAGTCACAAGCCTTTGAATATTATGGACTATCAAAGTCACTTGTTGCTTGTAAAAATGGGATTAAAAAAAAATTAAGCCATACTGCCTGCATTGTAAATATCTGTTTTGCATAGAGTGGAGTAGCACCCCAACCTCGTTGTCTTAAGCAATGACGATAAAGTTCTGGTCTATTCCATTCTAGTAAGTTGTGGGTATACTAATGTTGGAACTAGAAGCCAGGCAATTCTTGCAGGCTGACCAACACAACCCTCGCTGATTTAATTTGATGCCAACAACGCATTTCATTGTATGTTTTGATGTACATGTGACAAATAAAGCTAATTATTCCAAATCTTTATTTGTTCCAGGAAAGGGTTGGACTGAGCTTGGAGTAGTTTATAACATTGTGGACCAAAGAACCTGTACTGAGCTGTAAAGTTCAGTTTAATGCTTCATGTAAATCACACAAATCAAAATGAGAGAATATCAATTGATACGACAACCTTTCACTGCGGTTAGGTAGCCACGTAGTTCCCTCTGTAATCGACAGCCTTCAGCCTGGAAAAAAGCAAAAGCAACATTTAAAAACCACAAATATATATTACAACAATATTATCCTCCCTTCACTATTGAAACACAGGGTTTGAGTGGAAAAATTCCCCCTCAGGTTCCCCTTAAACATTTCACCTTTCACCTTTAACCCATGACCTCTAGTTCTAGTTTCACCCAATCTCAGTGGAAAAGCCTGTGCATTTACCCTATCTATATCCCTCATAATTTTGCATTCCTTAATCAAGTCTCCCCTAATTCTCCTACACTCCAGGCACCATGGTAATATAACAGTTAGCATAACACTATTACAGTGCCAGTGACTCAGGTTCAATTCCTGCTGCTGTCTCTAAGGAGCTTTAATGTTCTTCCCATGACTCTGTGGGTTTCCTCCCTCATTCCAAAGAAATATAGATTAGTAGATTAATTGGTCACATGGGTGTAATTGAGTGACATGTGCTCATTGGACAGAAGGACCTGTCAGTAAATACATTTGAGACAAGGTTTGATAGATTTTTGCATAATGGGGGTATTAAGGGTTATGGGGAAAAGGCAGGCAGGTGGAGATGAGTCCATGGCCAGATCAGCCATGATCTTATTGAATGGCGGACTGGGCTCATGCTCTTATTTCTTATGTTACCATGCTGTATCTCCAAATTAATTAAATAAATAAATATATTGAATAATGCAAGCTGGTACAGGGGGCAAGGCTTCGGGTTTTTGGATAACTGGGATCTCTTCTGGGGGAGGTATGACCTGTTCAAAAGTAACAGGTGGCACTTGAACCCAAGGGGGACCAATATTCTCGCAGGCAGGTTTGTTAGAGCTGTTGGGGGGGGGGGGATAAAGAATGGCATCAAATGAGTAGAAAGATGTGACATAGGTTCAGAAGATGTTGAATCCTTGTGGGTTGAGTAAAGAAACTACAAGGGTAAAAGGACGTTGATGGCAGTTATATACAGGCCTCCTAACAGTGGCTGGGAGGTGGACCACAGGTTACAACAAGAAATAGTTGTCAAAAGGCGAGTCAAAAGGACAATGTTATGGTAGCCATGGGAGATTTTAACATGCAGGTTGATTGGGAAAATTAAGTTGATAATGGATCTCGAGAGTGAGTTTGTTGAATGCCGAAGAGATTGTTTTTTTTTAGAGGATTTTGTCATTGAGCCTACCAGGATTCAGCTATACTGGACTGGGTGTTATGCAATGAACTGGAGGCGATGAGGGAGCCAGTGATCACAATATGATCAATTTGATATTTCATAGGGAGAAAGTAAAGTCTGACGTAGCAGTATTTCAATGGAGTAAGGGAAATTCCAGTGGTATGAGAGAGGAGTTGGCCAAAGTAAGTTGGAAGGAGCTGCTGGCAGGGATGTCAGCAGAGCAGCAATGGTGTGCGTTTCTGGGGAAAATGAGGAAGGTGCAGGATGTGTATTCCAAAAATGAAGAAATACTCAAAATGTAAAATAGTATAACCATGGTTGACAAGGGAAGTCAAAGCAAAAGAACGGGCATACAACAACAATCAGTGAGAAGACAGAGGATTGGGAAGTTTTTAAAAACCTACAGAGAGCAACTAAAAATCAGTAGAAGGGAAAAGATGAAATATGAAAGCAAGTTAGCAAATAATATCAAAGTGGATTGTAAATTTTTTTCGAGTAGGTTAAAAATAAAAGAGAAATGAGAGTGGATATAGGACCACTAGAAAATGAGGCAGGAGAAATAATAATGGTGGTCAAGGAGATGGCTGATGAACTAAATGAGTATTTTGCATCAGTCTTCACTGTGGAAGACATTAACAGTGTGCTAGATGTTTTAGTGTGTGAAGGAAGAGAAGTGAGTGCAGTTACTATTACAAGAGAGAAGGTGCTCAAAAGGCTGAAAGACCTAAAGGTACATAAGTCACCCTGACCAGAGGAACTGCACCCTAGGGTTCTGAAGGAGGTAGCATTAGAGATTGTGGTGGCATTAGAAATAATCTTTCAAAGATCATTGGACTTAGGCATGGTGCCAGAGGACAGGAACATTGCAAATGTCACTCCACTCTTTAAGAAAGGAGGAAGGCAGCAGAAAGGAAATTATAGACCAGTTAGCCTGACCTCAGTGGTTGGGAAGATGTTGGAGTCAGTTGTTAAGGATGAGGTGATGGAGTACTTGGTGACACAGGACAAGATAGTACAAAGCCAGCATGGTTTCCTTCAGGGAAAATCCCGCCTGACGAACCTGTTGGAATTCTTTGATTCTGTGGTGTTCCACAGGGGTCGGTGTTGGGGCCACTTCCTTAATTACTGTACATAAATTATTTAGATGATGGAATCAATGGCTTTGTTGCCAAGTTTGCAGATGATACAAGGATTGGTGGAGGGGCAGGTAGTGTTGAGGAAACAGATAGGCTGCAGAAGGACTTAGACAGATTAGGAGAATGGGCAAGAGAGTGGCAAATGAAATACAATGTTGGAAAATGCATGGTCATGCACTTTGGTAGTAGAAATAAATGTGCGGACGATTTTCCAAACAGGGAGAAAATCCAGGAATCTGAGATGCAGAGGGACTTGGGAGTCCTTGTTTAGAACACCCAGATGATTAACTTGCAGCTTGAGTCGGTGGTGAGGAAGGCAAATGCCATGTTAGCATTCATTTCAAGAGGTCTATTATACAAGAGCAGGGATATAATGCTGAGGCTTTATAAGGTGAGGCCTCACCTTGAGTATTGTGAAGTTTTTTGCCTCTTTAAGGCAGAGATTGATAGCTTATTGATTGGACACGGCATCAAAGGTTATGGGGAGAAGGCCGGGAACTGGGGTTAAGGAGGAGATTTAAAAAAAAGATCAGCCATGATTGAATGGCAGAGAAGACTCGATGGTCCAAATGGCCTAATTCTGCTCCTATGTTTTATGGTCATATGAAGTCTGACCCTATTCAACCTTTCCCCGTCATCTTTCAACCTTTCATCCTTGTAAATTTTCCCTGCACTCTTTCAATCTTATTGATATCTTTCCTGTAGGTAGGTGACCAGAACCACACACAATAATAATAACATTCTGAGAGGCATTGGCAGAGTAATCAGCAAATATGGGAAGCCAGTGAGGAAACAAAATTGATGTGAAAGCATCGATCTTACTGTCTGCTGGTGCATTCCTCTTCCTTTTTGAGCAAACATCTCCCTTCAACTAATGCCTAAGAAATATATTTATTTATTTAGTAATACGGCGTGGAGTAGGCCCTTACAGCCCTTTGAGCCACACCGCCAGCAACCCCACAACCTCAATTAACCCAAACCTACTCACAGGACAATTTACAATAACCAATGAACCTACTCGGTACGTCTGTGGACTGGAGCACCTGGAAAACCCGTGCATTGCATGGGGAGGAAACCAAGATGAGTGTGAGGTATTGCACTTCGGTAGCACCAACCAGCGTAGGCCTTACACTGTGAATGGTAGGGCACTGAGGAGTGCTGTAGGACAAGGGGATCTGGGAATACAGGTCCATTATTCTTTGTAAGGGGCATCACAGGTAGAGAGGGTTGTAAAGAAAGCTCTTGGCACAATGGCCTTCATAATTCAATGTGTTCTGTCCAGAAGATGGAACATTATGTTGAAGTTGTATAAGGCTTTGGTGAGGCCTAAATTGGAGTATTGTGTGCAGATCTGGTCAATGACCTACAGGAAAAATGTAAATAAGGTTGAAAGCATGCAGAGAAAATTTATAATGATGTTGACAGGTCTGGAGGACCTAAGTTATAAGTAAAGATTGAATAGGTTAGGACTTTATTTCTTGGAATGTAGAAGAGTGAGAGATTAGATTGAGGTACACCAGATTATGAGGTGGAGAGACAGGGTGAATGCAAGCAGGCTTTTTCCACTGAGGGTGGGTGGGGCTACAAGTGGAGGTCATGGGTTAAGGGTGAAAGGTGAAAAGTTTAAGGGGAACATGGGGGAAATCTTCTTCGTTCAGAGGGTGGTGAGAGTGTGGAATGAGATTCCAGTGCAAGTGGTGCATGCGAGCTTGATTTCAATGTTTAAGAGAAGTTTGGACGGGTACATGGATGGTAGGGGTATGGAGGGTTATGGTCCCTGTGCAAGTCGATGCGAATAGTTCAAATGGTTCAGCACAGATTAGATGGGCTGAAGGGTCTGTTTCTGTGCTGTACTTTCCTATGACTCTATGACATACGGAGACTACTTACAGAAAAGCATCATGATAACCGCTATGTTACCATGGCACCCAGGTGGTGAAGGCCACGGAGCAAAGACATTGGGATGTTATGCTGCAGTTGTACAAGATGTTGGTTAGGGTGGATTTGGAATATTCTGTTCAGATTTTGTTACTCTGCTATGGGAAAGATACAATGAGTGTAGAGGAGATTTATGTGTCAGGATTTTAGGGATTTGGTTAGGATTTTATTCCTTGGAGTGTGTAGAATACTGAAAGGTAACCACACAGGGACATATAAAATTAGGAGGGTAAATGCCTCCAAGCAGACCACAACCTTGTTGTTGGGTTTGGAGTCTTACGTGTCTCAGCCATTCAGAGATCTATGTTGGCTGGAGTCAGGGCTTAATGCTTTGGCTCTTGGTAGGGTCACCCATGCCAAACAGGTCAAAAGGTAGAGGCCAGACTAAGAGTGGACTATTAGTCCTTCAAGTATGGGGTTTCAGCTCAGGAGTAACACCCCGAATGATCAAAAAAATGATGATGGAAACAGCAATGAAGCTTCTTTCTAAGTGACCAAGGACAGACCGGGATGGAGAATCTTCACTGCTGCCCTGAGCACCAGTGGTGTAACAGATAATTAATAACAAAAATACACACAGTCCTCTTCTAGGGATGTGAGTCAACAACTTGATTTACAGCGAGAGGGGAGTGATTTAATAGGAACCTCAGAAACACACCGTGGTCAGCATATGGAACGATATGCCACTTCCCGTAAGGAGTTTGTCCGTTCTCCCTGTGACCATTTGTGTTTCCTTGGGGTGCTCTGGTCTACTCCCACAATCAAAAGACGTACAAGTGTTAGTTAATATGTAATTGTAGGTTGTCCCGTGATTTGGCTATGATTAAATCAGGGGATTGCTGGTTGGTGCAGCTCGAAGGACTGGAAGGAATTACTCCACACTGTACCTCAATAAATAAAGTGGTTGAGGTAGGTGCATTAACAACTTTTAAAAGACAGTTGGACAACTACATGGATAGGAAAAGATTAGTGCAGGGTTTCCCAACTTTTTTTATGCCATGGACCCCTACCATTAACTGAGGGGTTGGAGGAGCCCAGGTTGGGAACACTTGGTTTAGAGGGATATGGGCCAAGTGCAGATAAGTGGGACTAGCTTAGATGGTCTTCTGTGTCAGCATAGACAGGTTGGGACAAAGAGCCTATTCCCATACTGTGTAACTCTCTGACTGCGTGACTTACGGACCAATCACTTAATTGTAGGAATGTGCTTAGTACTGCATGGGGGCCTAATTTCACTGGAAAAATGGTTCTTATGTTGCAAAGTGATTTAGTGAGTCCAAGTGATGGACGGAGTACACTATGAAAGCAAGATTTTTACTTACCTCCTGCTTTTTGAAGTTTTGTACAAATCCTTCAAACTGCTCATCTCTCGTTTCATCTGCTTTGCCGAGCTTCTGCAGCACCTGTGAATTAAGGAAACATTTCTCAGGTCAGTTCACATCAGGGCATTCGCAAAGATGTTGGAGCTAAGTGATGCTTGGATATTTTGTTACAGAACAGTACAACACAGTCCAGCCCCTTTGATTCATGGTGTTGCGAATATTTTAACCTACTCTAAGATCAACCTCCTACATAACCCTCCATTGTTCCATCATCCCTGTGACTAAGGGTTTCTTAAGTGCCACAAATGTAAGTTCAAGGTTCAAAGTTCAAAGCAAATGTTTATCAATGTATGTATAAATTATATAATCTTGAGATTCGTCTCTTTACAGGCAGCCACAAAACAAGAAACTTGAAAGAGCCCATGAGAAAAAGACCAATAAACACCAAATGCAGAGAGAGAGCAAAGAAACACATTAGAGCAATCAATAAGAGCAAGCAAAGAGCATCCAAGAACCAAAGTGACCTGAAGCCCAGAGTGGCCAGGGCAGGTCCACAGTCTCAGCCTCAGTTCATCACACAGCAGACCGAAACATTGTGGAGCCCACAGACATGAGGCCTGGAGAAGCCTGGAGTAGGCCCACAGCCTCAGCCTCAGGGCACGAAGAACAGAGCAAATGTCACCGAAGAGCGAGCAGAATCAGCCTGACCCTTGCCTCCGGTCCTGACACCTGCCTGGCGGTTTAAATTGTCCAACTACCAATTTGTTCCTTGCTCTAAGAACCGGGCCCTGCCCCATCGATACACTCTGGGCCTGCACCCTGCCACCATGTTCCGGCCCATACCTGATTTTTCCAAATTGGCCCGAAGCTTATACTGATCCTACCTTGCTCTCAGTTTAGGTGGACAGGCTCGAATTCTATAGATTCACTACTCTGTGGCTAAAGAAATTCCTTCTCATCTGATTTAAATGGACATCCCTCTATTCTCATGCCATGCCATCCGGTCCTAGACTCTCCCACTAGAGAAACCTCCTCTCCCTTTCCACTGTCTCCAAGCCTTTCATACGGATGGTTTTGGGGACAAAGAGGTAAGTTTGGGGTCAGGTTAACGTTTAGTGGCAGGGATGTGGGGAAAAGTGAGGACAGGCTAGAGCAGGGATTCCCAACCTGGGGTCCATGGACCCCTCAGTTCATGGTAAAGCTCCTGGTCATTAGAAAGGTGTGACCCCTGGGCTTGAGTGTAAGCCTCCACTGTGTATTCAAAGGCCAGTGACATGGACTTTGTAGAATGTCGGGCCAACAGACCAGCAAGGACACCTGGGGTCCTGTCATCAGTGACTCTGGAGTTTGAAGGCTGTAATTTGGGCTCTCTTTTATTTTTTATACACCTGAAAAGGTTTTTCTATCCACTTTTACCTACCTTCACTCCCTAACTATTGTTGGCCAGAAGAAACTGCAGTCTAATCAGGGACAGTGGAAGCAGACAAGCCAGTTGTCTTTGGCTACACCCACACTAAACCGGATAATTTTGAAAATGCCAGTTTCGGGTGAAAACGATAGGCGTCCATACCAAGCGTTTTTAAAAATATCTCTGTCCACATTGAAACGGAGATTTCGGCGAATCTCCTCCTACTGCGCATGCGTAGGACACATCTACCGAAAACAAGCGGCATGTTTGGTGTCGAATCTCGCCGTGAAAGAATTGGAGCGCGTTTGTTCAGTTACAGACTAGAAAAACTTAAACGACGGACAGCTGTTGGCTCTCGCGCAGGAGGACTTAAAACCACAAAAACAAATACTGGAGCGTACGGCGGCAACCGACAGGGAGTTCAAGGACAGACTGACCCGGCTGACGACGAATATTGAAAAACTGACCAACTCTGTTGAATTAATAAAGCCCCTTGTTAAATGTATAAAACATGTCTGCATCAGTGTTATTTTGTATTTCCATACAATGTTACATTAGGCTGTTACACATCTGTTGTCAGAGAAGTACTTGCATAAATAGGTAAACCACCTTCATACGAGCAAGGACAGAAAATGGGGCAAAGTGAGTATACTTATTTATTCAGTAAGTTATGGGTCAAAGTATTTGGTGAGTACATTTCTAGCTCTTCTGGCGTCAGTCTCACTGATGTCTGTTCTAAAATTGTTAGGTTGCGTTCAAGAAAACAATGAAATGGCGTGCTGCCGTCTGACAGCATTTTCAGACTTCTCCGGTAACCCCGTCCACACTGCTCTGACCAATTCAATGTTTTCAAAATTACACACCCTGGAGAGTGTTTTAGAACAGCTCAGTTTTTGGTGGACTAAAACGTCGTTCTAGTGCGGACGGAGGGTCAAAACAAAGAGAAAAAGCTTCGGTTATGGATTTATCTGGTGTAGTGTGGACGTAGCCTTTGTTTCCCCCTTTTTGTGGACTGATTCTTGCTCTTGGGTAAGTTAATCAGAGCAATGTGGACACAGGAAGCTTCAGGTGATGATCTTCTAAACCTGAGACCATTCTCAAACAAGTCACCATTTGTTGTGTAAACGGTGTGGACTCTGAACGGATTCTTGACTCTGGGACAATCTAATCCGAACTACAAACCTGAGACCATTCTCAGAGGAGTAGCTATTTGTTATGTAAAATGCCAGACCTGCCAAAGAAGTAATATGTAATCTCGTTCAACTCTGTCTGGGTTGCCTCATTTAACTGGTTTGGACCAGTCAGAGTGTAAAGCTACAAATATACAAGGTTGGGGTGGGCAGAGGCATGAAACAATGTTGGTTGTAACCCTGTACAATGACCAGTAAGAAGATAACCCAGGTAGGTCAGGTGACCATGAGCCAATGGGATGGAGATCAGATGGTTCAATTGATGAGGAACAGTATAAGACTCAGGAACTCCAAAAATCAATCAATCAATCAATCTCTCTCTCTCTCTCTCTCCCCCCCCCCTCCCCCCCCCCCCTCCGTTGGTCATGGTCGACCATGGATACTGTGCCTCTGGTAGTCACTGGTTTGTTGAGCAGCGTCGACTGTGGCTATTGAGACCAATCCTGGAACGGCAGGCTCTGCCACAGTTGCTGCATGTGTAGGGCATCGTGGAATTGTCTGCTGTCCACTGTGCTCTCCGTTTAGCTCTCCGCTCCTCAAACTGACTCAGGATCACTCTTTTGCCTTGCTCTAGGTGTTGCTGAAGAGTACCTCACCACTTGTTGTGGTCATCTGCTGTGTCCTCCCAGCACTCAGTGCTGATTTTTAAGGCTTTCATATCGCGCTTGCAGATGTCCTTGAAGCAAAGCTGGGGTCTACCAATGTTCCTCTTGCCTGTTGCTAGTTCTCTGTAGAGGATGTCCTTCAGCAGTCTACCATCCTTCGTATGACGGACGTGGCCCAGCCAGCATATTCTGCGTTGTCTTAAAAGCATGAACGTTGTAGGAAGTCCAGCGCGGGAGGAGAGGACCTCAGAGTTTTGGACTTTGTCTCTTCAGATGATGCCGAGGATGCGGCGAAGGCTGCGCAGGTGAAAACTATTGAGTTTCCTCTCCTGTTTGGAGTAGATGGTCCACGTCTCACTACCATACAGGAGGGTGCTGATAACGCATGCATCGTACACAGCAGTCTTGGTCTTTGTAGCGAGTTTCGGATTCTCCCAGACCCATGAGGAGAGTTGAGCAAGGATCGATGCTGCTTTGCCGATACGCCTATTGATTTCAGCATTGAGGGAGAGAGTGTCGCTAATGATTGACCCCAAGTATGTGAACTCGTGGACCACTTCTAGATCGTAATTGTCGATGGTAATGACTGGTGTCTCCACTACGTTCTGGGCAAGGACATTTGTTTTCTTTAGGCTCTTGGTAAGCCCGAAGTCCTTGCATGCCTTAGAGAAGCGGTCCATGAGTGTTTGTAGTTGCTGTTTGGTGTGTGAGGTTATAGGGGCACCATCGGCAAAGAGCATGTCACGTATTAAGATCTTCCGCACCTTTGTTCTTGCTGTCAGGTGCGCAGGCTTGAACAGCTGCCCATCAGACCTGGTGTGCATGTAAATGCCTTCTGTCAACGTCCCAAACTCGTGTTTCAATAGGAGGGAGAAGAAGATACCGAATAATGTTGGGGCCAACACACATCTTTGTTTGACTCCACTACGAATAACGAAGGGTTCTGATGAGCTGTCATCGTACTGAACAGTAGCCCTCATGTCATCATGGAATGACTTGATGATACTTTGGAGCTTCGGGGGCACCAAAGCATTTGGGCTCTCACGACGAGACTATGTAACAGTTTCTTCCCCCAAGCAATCAGACTCATCAATACCCAGAGCCTGGACTGACACCTTGCCCTATTGTCCTGTTTATTATTTATTGTAATGCCTGCACTGTTTTGTGCACTTTATGCAGTCCTGGGTAGGTCTATAGTCTAGTGTAGTTGTTTTTTTCTCTGTGTTGTTTTTTACGTAATTCAGTGTAGTTTTTGTACTGTGTCATGTAGCACCATGGTCCTGAAAAACATTGTCTCAGTTTTATATGTACTGTACCAGCAGTTATGGTTGAAATGACAATAAAAGAGACTTGACTTTACTTGACGAGGAGAACCTGAAAGAGCCCATCCCTGCTGACAAGGTCGAATGCCTTGGTCAAATCGATGAAAGCAACACAGAGGAGTTTCTGCTGTTCCCTGCACTTCTCCTGGAGTTGACAGAGTGAGAAAATCATGTCCACAGTTGACCTGCTTGTTGTAGTTGCTCCTATCACCCTTGTTCTTGTACAAAGTGACGATTTTGGAGTCGCGCATATCCTGTGGTACAGCTCCTTCCTTCCAGCACTGATGGAGGACCTTGTGTAAAGGTTGGAGGAGTGAGCTCTTGCAGTGTTTGATCAGATCTGGAGGAATCCCATCATTACCAGGAGCTTTCCCTGGGGCCAGACTGTCAATTGCCTTGCTGAGGTCCTCAATGGTTGATACGGAGTCAAGTTCATCCATGACCGGTAGACAGTCAATGGCATCAATGGCAGAGCCAACAACAACATTTTCCCTTAAGTAGAGCTCAGAGTAGTGTTCTACCCAGAGTTCCATCTGCTTGCTTTTATCAGTGATTACTTCACTGCTGGATCACTTCAGGGGTGCTGTCTTGCTCTGTGTTGGGCCAAGGGCCTTCTTGATACCATCATACATTGATCTGATGTTGCCTGTCACAGCCGCTGTCTGAATGTCCTCACTGAGCTGGAGCCAGTACTCATTTGCACACTGCCTTGCAGTCTGTTGCACTTTGCTTCTAGCAGCTCGAAGTGCCTGCAGTGTTTGGTCAGATGGTGAACGCTTGTACTCTGTGAGAGCTGCGCGCTTGGCTTCGATGACAGGAGTCATGAGGTTAGACTTCGCCTCAAACCAGTCACTGCTCTTTGTGGTCTTTCTTCCACAGATAGAGAGTGCTGATTCGTGGATGGTGTCATGAAGGTATGACCATTGTTCTGTTGCAGTATCTCCTTGTGAGGAGGTAGTCATAGCACCCTGTACTGACTTGGCAATCTGGTCAAGCTTTTCTGTTTCATCTCTGTTGTGTTGATGTGAGGTTTTCCAGTTTGTTTGGAGTGGTGGATTTTCTTCAGACGTAGTCTGATCTTGCAGCATACTACTGTGGTATGAGTGGGTGATTAGTACAGAGTTAATGAAAGAGCGCCTGGTGATGATCCGTATCGCAGTCTGCACTGTGGTATGAGCGGGTCATTAGTACAGAGTTGATGAAAGAGCGCCCGGTGATGATCATGTCTAGTTGGTGCCAGTGTTTAGACTGTGGATGTCGCCATGAGATCTTGTACTGCGACTTCATCTGAAAGTAGGTGTTAGTTACACACAGAACTCCAGGAGTATAAGACTCAGGAACTCAAAAATGCAGGAGTGATAACTCTCCAGCAGCCAGAGACCAACCATCTTGGATAAGGAGAACCCCACAGACACGTGAAGATCGGGAGCACAAGGAACAGTCTAGACTCCTTTCCCGGGTATTATCCTTTCTCTTCATTGACTGTTCATGGAGTGTCAGGGGTTCTAGTGAGGAGCACACAGGTAGATAAGAGTGTGAACCCATGTGTTTTTTAGTAGAAATAATAAAAGTTACTTGTTGGTAAATACAGATGCTCTGTGCCTCACAGATTGTTATTACAAGGGGTGATTCTTGTAACACTATGTACATCTTATAGGTTAATTAATAGTGCAAAAAGAGTCCAGGGTTCTCTTTCATTATCAATGATGAGTCCTGGGTCAAAGGTCAATCAGAAGTCCAGATTGAAGGCCAAAGGTCAATCAGAAGTCCAGCAGTGAGGCCCAATGATCGATGCCCTGAGTCTGCAACCTTAATGAAGTCGCTGGGGAAGTCAAAGGCCCAGTGTCTGCGAATCCTTGGGCCTGCTGGAGGCTGCAGTCAAAGACTGTCTCCTGATTTTAGAGGAGTGATTATGCGTGTGGGTGGTGGGAGGGAAGGAGGGAGGAATTGGGATTGCTTCAGTGCTGTTGCTTTGTCACTTGGTATGTTCTGTGTTGTTCTGCTGAGCATGTCGCTGATGGAATGTGTGGCCACACTTGTGAGCTGCTCCCAACACGTTCATGGGTGTGTTGGTCGTTAACACAAATGATGTTTTTCACTGTTTCCATGTAAATGTGATAAATAAACCTGAATTTCAATCTGAGGAAGCTGTCCACTGATCTATAATCCTGTCACAAAGAGTGAGCAAGTGCACTCTATCACAATATGCTTTCAGAATCAGAATAAGATTTATATTAGACACAAGGGATTCTGTGGATGCTGCAAATCTGGAGCAACACACACAGAATGCTGGAGGAACTCATTATGTCAGGCAGTGTCTTCAAAAGGCAACACGTGTTGCTTGGATTTTCAGCATCTGCAGATTTTCTCTTGTTTGTCTTCAAAAGGCGATGCCTCAAAAAGGCATCATCCATCATTAAGGACGCCCATCGCCCAGGACATGCCCTCTTCTCATTGTTACCTTCATAGAAACATAGAAAATAGGTGCAGGAGAAGGCCATTCGGCCCTTCGAGCCTGCACCACCATTCAGTATGATCATGGCTGATCATCCAACTCAGAACCCTGTACCTGCTTTCTCTCCATACCCCCTGATCCCTTTAGCCACAAGGGCCATATCTAACTTCCTCTTAAATGTAGCCAATGAACCGGCCTCAACTGTTTCCTGTGGCAGAGAATTCCACAGACGCACCACTCTCTGTGTGAAGAAGTTTTTCCTCATCTCGGTCCTAAAAGGCTTCCCCTTTATCCTTAAACTGTGACCCCTCGTTCTGGACTTCCCCAACATCGGAAACAATCTTCCTGCATCTAGCCTGTCCAATCCCTTTAGAATTTTATACGTTTCAATAAGATCCCCCCCAATCTTCTAAATTCCAGTGAGTATAAGCCTAGTCGATCCAGTCTTTCTTCATATGAAAGTCCTGCCATTCCAGGAATCAATCTGGTGAACCTTCTCTGTACTCCCTCTATGGCAAGAATGTCTTTCCTCAGATTAGGGGACCAAAACTGCACACAATACTCTAGGTGTGGTCTCACCAAGGCCTTGTACAACTGCAGTAGAACCTCTCTGCTCCTGTACTCAAATCCTTTTGCTATGAATGCCAACATACCATTTGCCTTTTTCACCACCTGCTGTACCTGCATGCCCACCTTCAATGACTGGTGTACAATGACACCCAGGTCTCATTGCATCTCCCCTTTTCCTAATCGGCCACCGTTCAGATAATAATCTGTTTTCCTGTTCTTGCAACCAAAGTGGATAACCTCACATTTATCCACATTAAATTGCATCTGCCATGAATTTACCCACTCACCTAACCTATCCAAGTCACCCTGCATCCTCTTAGCATCCTCCTCACAGCTAACACCGCCGCCCAGCTTCGTGTCATCCGCAAACTTGGAGATGCTGCATTTAATTCCCTTGTCTAAATCATTAATATATATTGTAAACAACTGGGGTCCCAGCACTGAGCCTTGCGGTACCCCACTAGTCACTGCCTGCCATTCTGAAAAGGTCCCGTTTACTCCCACTCTTTGCTTCCTGTCTGCCAACCAATTCTCTATCCACATCAATACCATACCCCCAATACCATGTGCTTTAAGTTTGCACACTAATCTCCTGTGTGGGACCTTGTCAAAAGCCTTTTGAAAATCTAAGTATACCACATACACTGGCTCTCCCCTATCCACTCTACTAGTTACCTCTTCAAAAAATTCTATAAGATTCGTCAGACATGATTTTCCTTTCACAAATCCATGCTGACTTTGTCCGATGATTTCACCTCTTTCCAAATGTGCTGTTATCACATCTTTGATAACCGACTCTACAATTTTCCCCACCACCGATGTCAGACTAACCGGTCTATAATTCCCCGGTTTCTCTCTCCCTCCTTTTTTAAAAAGTGGGATTACATCAGCCACCCTCCAATCCTCAGGAACTAATCCAGAATCTAAGGAGTTTTGAAAAATTATCACTAATGCATCCACTATTTCTTGGGCTACTTCCTTAAGCACTCTGGGATGCAGACCATCTGGCCCTGGGGATTTATCTGCCTTTAATCCCATCAATTTACCTAACACCACTTCCCTACTAACATGTATTTCCCTCAGTTCCTCCATCTCACTAGACCCTCGGTCCCTTACTATTTCATAGATAGGGTACAGCGGCCTAAAGACACACACTCAACATTTTACGAACAGATTCTTCCCCAGCGCAATCAGATTGTAAATGAACATTGAATCCATGAACACTACCTTACTAATTTTTTCTTTTCTTTTACTCTTTTTGCACTACTAATTCATATACTTTGGGTAGGTCAAGGTGGATAGAAAAACCTTTCCAAGTATGTGAAAAATAAAAGAGAGATGAGAGTGGATATAAGACCGCTAGATAATAAGGCTGGAGAAATAATAACGGAGGACAAGGAGACGGCAGATGAACTAATTGAGTATTTTGCATCAGTCTTCACTGTGTAAGACACTGGAGGTGTGCCAGTTGTTGAAGGGTGTGAGGGAAGAGAAGTGGGTGTACTTACTATTACAAGGGAGAAGATGCTCAAAAAGCTGAAAGACCTAAAGGTACATAAGTCACCCGGACCAGATGAACTGCACCCTAGGGTTCTGAAAGAGGTAGTGGTAGAGATTGTGGAGGCATTAGTACTGATCTTTCAAAAAATCATTGGACTCTGGCATGGTTCCAGAGGACTGGAAAATTGCAAATGTCACTCCACTCTTTAAGGAGAAAGGTAGCAGAAAGGAAATTATAGACCAGTTAGCCTGACCTCAGTGGTTGGGAAGAAGTTAGAGTCAATTGTTAAGGGTGAGGTGATGGAGTACTTGGTGACACAGGACAAGATAGGAAAAGGTCAGCATGGTTTCCTTAAGGGAAAATTTTGCCTGATGAACCTGTTGGAATTATTTGAGGAGGTAAAAGGGATGCAGTGGAATACAGAAGGCCTTTTGACAAGGTGTCACAAATGAGACTGCTTAGCAAGTTAAGAGCCCATGGTATTACAGGAAAGTTACTAACATGGTTAGAGCATTGGCTGATTAGTAGGAGGCAGTGAATGGGAATGAAGGATCCTTTTCTGGTTGGCGGCCAGTGACTAGTGTTCCACAGGGGTCGGTGTTGGGACCACTTATTTTTATTTTGTATATAAATGCTTTAGACGATGGAATAGATGGCTTTGTTGCCAAGTTTGCAGATGATACAAAGATTGGAGGAAGGGCAGGTGGTGTTAAGGAAATAGGAAGGCTGCAGAAGGACTTAGACAGATGAGGAGCAATGGGTAAGAAAGTGGCAAATGAAATACAATGTTGGAAAATGCATGGTTATGCATTTTGGTAGAAGAAATAAATGTGCAGATTATTTTCTAAATGGAGAGAAAATCCAAAAATCTGAGATTCAAAGGGACTTGGAAGTCCACGTGAAGAACACCCTAAAGGTTAACTTGCAGGATGTATCAGTGGTGAGGAAGGCAAGGACAATGCTAGCATTCATTTCAAGGTTCTTGAATGCAAGAGCAGGGATGTGATGCTGAAGCACTGGCGAGGCCTCACCTTGAGTATTGTGAACCATTATGGCCTCCTTAACTAAAACAAAGATGTGCTGGCATCGGAGAGGGTTGACAGGAGGTTCACAAGGATGATTCCAGGAATGAAAGAGATATCATACGAGGAACATTTGATGGCCCTGGGTCTGTACTTGCTGGAATTTAGAAGAATGAGGGGGAATCTCATTGAACTCTTTCAAATGTTGAAGGGCCTGGACATAATAGATATGGAAAGGATGTTTCCCATGGTGGGGGGGGGGGTCTAGGACAAGAGGGCACAGCCTTAGGATAGAGGGGCACCCATTTAAAACAGAGATGCAGAGAAACTTCTTTAGCCAGAGGGTGGTGAATTTGTGGAATTTATTACCACAGGCAGCTGTGCAGGCCAGGTTGTTTTCTGTATTTAAGTCAGAGATTAATAGGTTCTTGGTTGGCCACAGCATCAAAGTTTACGGGGAGAAGACCAGGGAGTGGGGCTGAGGAGTGCGAAAGAAAAGAATCAACCATGATTCAATGGTGGAGCAGACTCGATGGGCCAAATGGCCTAATTCTGTTCCTATGTCTTATGGTCTAAATCAGGCGTTTATCGAATGGTGCAGCAGGCACAATGGTCTGAATGGCCTAAATCTGCTCCTATAGTCTAAGCCGTATCAAAATAAGGGGTTGTGATATCCTGGTGCTAAAGCCCCGTGTAACAGACACACATTTCACTCTCCCATTGCTAGGAAAGATGTTCTGTCTCTTCCTCCTGACTACATCCAGCAATAATCCTTCAACCTGCTGTGACCTATCCTGACCTGGTCATATCATGCTCTCTCCTTCTAGAAATTTCTAATTCCCCAAAGTGTTGGTTTAACATTGACCTTCTAGAAACAGTGCTCACTACAGTAGTTTGGAGGTGTGAAAATGAAATGTTAGTTTATAATTAGGCAGAAGTGTGAACCTAATAAACTTCCATTATATTTCATGAAAGCAGTTTCTCACCCAGCAGGGAATGTCTTGATGTTAATATTCATTCCACTAAGTTCAAATCCCATCAAAAAACCAACTGCAATGTTTTGAAGAAGCAACACTTCATATTCTGTGTAGGTAACCTTCAACATGATGACAAGAATTTCTCCTCCCCAACCCCTCCAATTCTATTCTCCACCCCACTCCACCTCATCCCTTTTCCTGCTCTCTTCTCCTCACCTCCCTATAACCTCCCTCTTGTGTCCTTCCTCCTTCCCTTTCTCCCACGGTGCACTTTCCTGTCCTATCAGATTCGGCCTTCTCCAGCCCTTTCTGATTTCCACTTCTTTCCTCATCACCCTCCCCACCCACCTGTCTTCACCTATCATCTTCTAGCTTGCTCTCCTTCCCCTGCCCCCACCTTCTTATTCTGGCATCGCCCTTCCACTCACTTTCCGAAGAGTCTCAGCTTGAAACGTTGACTGTTTATTCCTCTCCATAGGTGCTGCCTGACCTGCTGAGTTCCTCCAACATCTTGTGTGTGTTGTTCATCACTTTTTGGTAATTACAAACAACATCAGCTTTCTCACTGACATTCTAAAGTTAGATTAGCTTTATATGTCACAGGTGCACCAAAACAAACAGCGAAATGCATTATTTTACATCAATGACCAGCACAGTCCGAGGGTGTGCTGGGACAGCCCACAAGTGTCGTCGTGCTTCTGGTGTCAACATAGGATGCCCGCGTAGCACATTTACTGATCCTAAACCGTATGCCTTTGGAAGGTGGGGGGAAACCGGAGGAAACTGTCAGAGCCATGCTGAGAACATACAAACTCCTTCCAAGCAGTGATGGGAATTGAACCCTGATCGTTAGTGCTGTAATAGCATTCCACTAACTGCTATGCTGGTGTTCCATTTTAAACAGAGACACTTCCTCTCCAGACCAACCTGGTCTCATCCGGATTTCACTTCTGCAGTTGGTTTCTCATTCATGCCACCATTAAAATGTCAACATTTTGATCTGCGACCCTTCATCAGGACGCAACGTTGACTGCTTAATTCCCCTCCATAGACACTGCCTGTCCTGCCAAGTTCCTCCAGCATTTTGTGTGCATTGCTCTGGATTTCCAGCATCTGCAGAATCTTTTGTGTTTATGCTTTTCAACTCATATTCTTGATATTTATAGTTTATTTATTTATTATTATTATTTTGGTTTTTTATTTCTTTTTTATTACAGGAGCCTGGAGACACACACTCAATGTTTTAGGTCCAGCTTCTTCCCTCCAGTATCAGATTTCTGAACGGTCCAAGAACACTTCCTCAGTATTCCATTTTTGCACTGCTTAGGACTTTCATAACTGGTGGATTTTGAGTCTTGTACTGTACTGCCATTTTTCATATCATATCTCAGTGATAATAAATCTGATGCAACACACACAAAATGCTGGTGGAACTCAGCACGTCAGGCAGCATCTATGAGAGGAATCAACAGTTGACATTTTGTTTCAAGAATCTTGATCAGGACTGGAAAGGAAGAGAGCAGAGGTGCTGATAAAGACTTCTACCCAAAACAAAGACTGTTCATTCCATTTAGAAAATAGACAGCCTTCTCATTTCTTCTAAGTGCATGGCCATACACTTCCCAACACTGTATCCGATCTGCCTCTTCTTTGGCCATTCTTCTAACCTGTCTAAGTCCATCTGTAGCCTCTCTACTTCCTCAAAACTACCTGCCTATCCACCTATCTTCATATTATCTGCAAACTCTGCCACAAAGCCATCAATCCCATCATCCAAATCATTGACATACAACAGAAAAGAATTGGTCCCAACATAGATCTCTGTGGAACACCAGTTATCACAGGCAGCCAACCAAGCAGCCTTTCCTGTGGAACCTTGTCAAAGGCCTTCTGAAAATCTAAGTATGCTATTTCTTCAAAGAACTCCAAAAGATATTTTAGGCAAGATTTTCCCTTGAGTATGCCTTGCTGACTACAGCCTATTTTATCACGTACCTCCAAGTATCCTGAGATTTCATCCTTAACAATTAACTTCAACATCTTCCCAACTACTGAGGTCAGACTAACTGGCCCATAGTTCCCTTTCTTCTGCCTCTCTCCCTTCTTGAAGTGTAGACTGAAATTTGCAATTTTCCTGTCTTCTGGAACCATTCCAGGACCTAGTCATTCTTGAAAGATCATTATTAAAGCCTTCAAATTCCCTTCAGCCACCTCTTTCAGAAATCTGGGGTGGATAACATTCGGTCCAGATGACTTATCTACCTTCAGACCTTTCTGTTTCCCAAGAACCTTCTCTCTAGTAATGGTAACTTCACATATTTCATGCCCCTGACACCCGGAACATTCACCATACTATGAGTGTTTTCGACAGTGAAGACTGACACAAAGTACTTAATCAGTTTGTCCACCCTTTCCTCGTCCCATATTACTCCATCTCCAGCATCGTTTTCTGGCAGTCTAATATCCACTCTTGCCTCTCTTATATACTTTATGTATCTGAAGAAATTTTTGGCTAGCTTACTCTTGTATTCCATCTTTACCTTCTTAGTGATTTTTAGTTGCCTTCTATTGTTTTTTTTTAAAACTTCCCAATCCTCTAACTTCCCAATTAATTTTTGCTCTATTATATGCCCTTTCTTTGGCTTTTATCTTGGCTTTGGCTTCTCTTGTTAGCCAAGGTTGTGTCATCTTGTCTTTAGAATACTTCTTTCTCTTCGGGATGTATATATCCTGTTCCTTCCAAATTGCTTCCTGAAATTCCAGCCATTTCTGCTCTGTCATTATCCCTGCCAGTGTTCTTTTCCAATCAATTCTGGCCAACTCCTCTCTCATGACTCTGTAATTCCATCCACTCCACTGTAATACTGATACATCTGACTTCAGCTTCTCCTTCTCAAATTTCAGGGTGACTTCAATCATATTATGATCACTTGCCCCAAGGGTTCTTTTACCTTAAGTTCTTTAATCAATGCAGGATTGTTGCGCAACACCCAATCCAGAACAGCTGGTCTCCTACTGGGCTCAACCACAAGCTGCTGTAAAAAGCATCTCATTGGCCCTCTGGAAATCCCCCCTCCTAGAATCCAGCACCAACCTGATTTTCCCAATCTACCTGCATATTGGAGTCCCCCGCGACTATTGTAACATTGTCCTTTTGGCATGCATTTTCTATCTCCCGTTGTAATTTGTAGACCACATTTTTACTACTGTTTGGGGGCCTGTATACAACTCCCATCTGAGTCTTTTTACTCTTGCAGTTCCTTAGCTCTATCCTTCCAGCCCCATGTCACCTCTTTCTAATGATTTGATTTCATTTTTTTTTAACCAACTGAGCAACGTCACCCCTCTGCCTTCCTGCCTGTCCTTTCAATGCAAAGTGAATCCTTGGACATCAAGCTCCCAGCTATAATCTTTCAGCCATGATTGAGTGATGCCTACAACATCTTCTTGCAGTTATATTTCTTAGGAACACTGGAAGACTCCTTGCCTTCCCACATCCTGCAATCCTGCCTCTCATCGCTACTATGATAACTTTTGCTCGGATATAAAGAAGGCAAGGAAAAAAGAAACTTTCCTTTCTTTCATTTCTCTGACTGAAGCCTCAAAGAGTTAAAATATTAAGATCACCACTCTGACTCTGGCCACTCAGAGGATGGCCACTGCAATAATGGCCGCCGTGCTTGCCCCTGCCTTCCTTTAGTTTGTTCTTGCTAATCAATCTCAAATGTGGATTGGTCACTGGTCAAAGCTTTATTACTTAGGGCTAATTGGGTTTGTCAGGGGTTGCTGGGGTGGCTAGAGGGGTCTATTCTCCACTGTATCATTAAATAAAATAAAATAAATAAGATAGAAATGTGCCTGGCCGGAGGGTCAGAAGTGCCACTGGCATGTTTAATAAGGATGTTGCTGTGTTCTTGAGGACCCGAGTTATCGGGAAAGATTGAATAGGTTCGGATTTTATTCTCCGGAGTGTAGGAAAATGAGGGGAGATTTGAAAGAGGTATACAAGTTATGAGGGGTATAGACAGGGTAAATACATGCAGGCTTTTCCCACTGAGGTTCAGTAAAACGTAAACCAGAGATTATGGGTTAAGGGTGAAAGGTGAAATGTTTAAGGGGAACATGAGGAAGAACTTCTTCACTTAGAGTGTAGTGAGAGTATGAAGTAATGGATGTGGTTTCAATTTCCACATTTAAGAGAGGTTTGGATGGGAGGGGTGTGGAGGCTATGGTCTGGAAACAGATTGATGGGAATTGGCAGTCTGACTAGATGGGCTGAAAGGACTGTTGTTGTGCTGTATTGCTCCAGAACTCTAAATCTCTGGACCCATGACATGCCGATGTGCCAGAACATAGAACATACAGCAGTACAGAACAGGAACTGGTCTCTTGACCTATCAAGATTGTGCCAGCCAGGGTGCCAAAATCAATCCTATTTCCCTGCACACGGTCTGCATCCCTTTGTCCCTTACCTGTTCACATGCCTGTGTAGACACCTCTTAACCTTTATACCTGCTTCTACCACCTTCCCCAGGAGCAGGCCTGTTTAAAAATCTTTGCCTCAGAAATCTCATTTTTCTTTTCCATGTGCCTATCTAAGAGTCTCTTAAATGTCCCTAATGTATCTGCCTCTACCACCACCTCTGGCAGGGCATTTCACACACCCACCAATCTCTGTGTGTAAAGTATGTAAAGAACTTACTTTTTTTGCATTCTCCCTATAATTATCCCCCCCCTTGTTTATTAGCCATTTGCACCCTGGGAATACCCCAGAGAAAAGCCCTAGTCCACACAACCTGTCCTCATAAGGCATCCTCTCTAATTCAGCCAGCATCCTGGTAGATGTACTTTACACCCTCTCAAAAGCATCTTCATCCGTCCTTTAATGTGAAGACCAGAACTGAACATTGTCAAAATTAATTACTTTATGTTTCTGCTCTCTTGCACAGGCATACAACACCAAAAACCATTCTACAAAAATGTCTAGGGGTGACAGCCTCATCTTTCTAACTCTCCTCACATCAACTCGAGAGTTAGCTGGACTTATCAAAGTGTACGTCACTGTATACCACTTACAGATTCATTTTCTTGCAGGCATTTACAGAAAAATACAACAGAACTCTGTGAATAACTACACAACAACCAATGTGAAGAGAAGACAAACTGTGCAAGTAAAAATAACACAAAGAAGTAAATATTTTTGGGACGTGAGTCTGTAGGTTGTAGAATCAGTTCAGAGTAGTGATGAGTGAATTATCCATGCTGCTCAGGAGCTGATGGTAGAAGGGTAATAACTGTTCTTGAGGGTGACGGACCTAAGGCTTTTGTACCTTCTACCTCATGGCAGTGGTGAAAGGAGGGCATGGCCTCGATGGTGGGGTTCTCTGATGATGCATGCAGCTTTTTTTTTGTGGGGGGAGCACTCTATGTAAATGTGCTAAAAGGTGGGGAGGGCTTTGTTTGTGCTGGGCTGGGCTGCATGCACCACTTTCTGTCAGCTTTTCCGTTCCTGGGCATTGGTGTTTCCAACCCAGGCCGTGATATGGCCAGTTAGGATACTCTAAGCTGTGCACGTATGGAAGTTTGTCAATACCAACGCCAATACCAGCATGAATACTTCAAAAGTACTTCATGAGAAAGTTCTATGAATTTAGACAATCAAAGGTACA